>NC_134827.1:62205056-62327179 GCF_004210375.1 Tachypleus tridentatus | reverse complement strand
ATAATATCTTGTTATGTAACTGGTATAATAACATTGGTTTACATGAAAATCACTCCTTTTGATTTCGGTTTCACAAGAAAGCAACAAATTCCTTTAATTTTGAATAAATTCATGTTTTTGTAATAAGAATCTTATATATTAACATCCTCACCAGCTTTGTGTAGATTTGTGTTTAAGTTCAAACAAACCAAAACTTATACAATTATAAAAAAAAATCTGATTCCTCCTCATTTAGGCCCCGGCATGGCCAGGTGGTTAAGGCACTCGACTCGTAATCCGAGGGTCGCGGGTTCGAATCCTCGTCACACCAAACACGCTAGCTCTTTCAGCCGTGGGGGCGTTATAATGTGACGGTCAATCCCACTGTTCGTTGGTAAAAGAGTAGCCCAAGAGTTGGCGGTGAGTGGTGATGACTAGCTGCCTTTCATCTTGTCTTATACTGCTAAATTAAGGACGGCTAACGCAGATAGCTCTGTGGTAGCTTCGCTCGAAATTCAAAACAAACCAAACCAAATCCTCGTCATTAAATAAACCTGTGTATGTGTGTTTCAGAAAGGTTTAGCTTAATTGTTTTTAAGCACAAAACTTCGTAATGAGCGTCTACGCTCTGCCCATCACTCATATAGGAACTTGATTTTTAAGGTCCGAAGCCTGCAGGTTTGCCGCTGTGCCAAAATAAATTTGTTCTTTCTGAGACAAGTCTGATGTTGTTTTTGTTGTTGCTGAAAGGGCGAGCATGTTTGGTGCGACCGGGATTCGAACCTGCCACCCTCGGATTACGAGTCGAACGCCTTTACATGCTTGGCCATGCCGGGCCCACGTGTACAGCTAACTGAGCAGTTTGCGATAATAAACAAAAAACAAAAAAATAGCAAAACCAAAACCTTGCATGTTGCTATAGTAACTTTATTTTACAGTACGTTCTTACACATTATGAGTTTATTTCCACATTAATGCGTCTCTTAAGTTTAAATTTCTTCTGTAAAATAGTATACAACATACATCAAAGAAGATAACAAAATCTTGCTACGTTTTGACATATTAATTTTAGATATTCAACAAAAATTACATAATTATGTATGAGGAACGAGTTAAGAAAATGTTATAATACGATTTCGAATCAGTTTTTGTCAAATTTCTCAATCAGTCTGGTTTTTCTGGGTAAATTACTTCCTCTTCCTTGAAAACCGAACTTTCAGGTCAAAATTCCTTCACTGGACTTGTAAATATGTCCCCAGAAACATTTCTACAAGCCTATTGATGTGTAAAAAATGATCTAAGCTAAGATCTCGTGACACGTGCAGCGTGTGCTTACTTTAATAAGAAAAGAAACAAGTTTCTCTTAATTTCAATTTTGATACTTTTCAATTATGTTTGAATTTCGCGCAAAGCTGCACGAGGGCTGTCTGCGCTAGCCGTCCCGAGCAAGGCAGCTAATCATCACCACCCACTGCCAACTCTTGGGTTACTCTTTTACCAACGAATAGTGGGATTAACCGTAACATTATAACGTCTCCACGACTGAAAGGGTGAGCATGTTTGGTGCAACGGGGATTCGAACCCACAGATTACGAGTCGAACGCTTTAACCCATCTGGCCATGCCGGGCCGGTTCAAGGTATTAACAAGATATACGTTTACCTGCAAGTTCATTTTTTTAAGCATAAACTCCCCTAGTTATGTTTTCATAACATTACTGCATTCTAAAAAGATATAAACATTAATTAATTATATATTAATTAATCCATGTTTTGGGGTTGTTCATAACTTCTCAAATATTTTGAATAGCGACAACAACAAATTTACATGACCACCTACCGCCAACTCTTAGGTTATTCTTTCACTAACAAATAATGGGATTGACCATTACATTATAACGCCACCACGGCTAAAAAGGTGAGCATGTTTGGTGTGACGTGGATTCAAACCCACTACCCTCAGATTACGAGTCGAGTACCTTAACCACCTGGTCATGCAAGGCCTTGAAGTGTTTTAAGAATATAGTTTAGATATTTGGTATTTTCATACGAAAAGGGAACCAAATGAAGATTATAAATATATATATATTATTAGCCTTATAAGTCAATAAACAAACACACATGCGCAGTTCAAAGCTGAATCTGGAAACTGGAAAACGTGTTAATTCTAACAAAAAGAGGAACAAATATAATGTTGCAAGTGATGTGATGATGAAAGGAGAAACCTGATTGGTTGTAATAGAAACGTTCAAAAGCAGGAACCAGTGAAATTATTTCTTTCTTACTCGTACGTGGTTTGAAAGAAAGTAGTTCTAGCTCTTCGAACGGAATAATGTTCTTGTTCATTTGTTTGTTGAATTTCACAAAAAACTACTCGACAGAAAAAATAACGGGATTGACCACCACTTTATAACAGTCACCTTGGCTGAAAGGACGATAACAAGATTCGAACCCGTGACCTGCATACAATGACACCAGTGCACTAGTTTGTAATCACTAATCAGCATTAAGCTCGCCAGTTATTTATGTAGCTAATTACTTCTGTGTATTCTCTATTGTGTGGTTTATGTTGCTGTGGTTTTCAAATGAATAAAGAATAAGCCTACAGTTTTAAACTTGGAAACCATTAGTTCAGAATCCCAGACACCATTAGTTTAGAATCCCACACACCATGAGTTCAGAATCACAGACATGCCATTAGTTTATAATCCCATACACCATTAGTTCAGAATCACAGACATGCCATTAGTTCAGAATCCCAGACACACCATTAGTTCAGAATCCCAGACATGCCATTAGTTCATAATCCCATACACCATTAGTTCATAATCCCAGACACCATTAGTTCAGAATCCCAGACATACCATTTGTTCAGAATCCCAGACACCATTAGTTCGGAATTCCAGACATACCATTAGTTCAGAATCCCAGACATGCTAGTGAAATCAGTTATTTTTGTATTATTATTTTGTATTTTATTGGCATAAAGAACTTTTTATAACATGCAAAATTAAAAAATAAAATTAGCTTTTCCTTACACTTTGTATTTCGAATTGTATGTGTGTGAACTGTCCTATCTTAGTAATAAAAGTAGTGCGAATTGTATGTGTGTGAACTGTCCTATCTTGGTAATAAAAGTAGTGCGAATTGTATGTGTGTGAACTGTCCTATCTTAGTAATAAAAGTAGTGCAAATTATATGTGTGTGAACTGTCCTATCTTAGTAATAAAAGTAGTGCAAATTATATGTGTGTGAACTGTCCTACCTTAGTAATAAAAGTAGTTCTTTAAAACAAGAAACACGTTTGATATTCATTCTCTTCCACTCATCGTCAAAAACTTTACTTTGGTCCTTGAGAGGTTCAAAAGGAATTTTACATACTTACAGGGGCTCGATTTCAGTACTGGACAGAGCACATATATCCTGTTATGTATCTTTGCGCTACAACAAACGAAACTCTTTAATCTACTTACTTGTCAAGTTGTTGATTTTTGAGAATTTATAATTAACTTTCTTTATTTCGCACCACATATTTTTTTTCTGACTGACCATCCTTTGCCCATAGGTGGACTCACACAAGTAGTATATGTATTCAGTCTGGTTTCATATTGTCTCTTTAAACGGTATTCATTTTAGTTCTTACTGTTTTTGTATCATTCAAGATTTTCCATGGCAATTCTTCGGACTGTTATCTGTCATTAAGGTGGAATGTTTTTTTACTGTACTACCAGTAAGGTGATATATTTTCTCCTACTAGTTACATAAAGTAAACGTTTGACACACTTTGTGATATGGGCTCTGAGAACCAGTTATTTTCTAACCCATTGACTTATTCTAAATATTATTATTATTTTTTTTACTATATATTAGAATATTTTTGCTTTAAAGTTAATTTTTTATTTTATGAGACTTAACAGACTTTAAAAGTTAGTTAAGCCTAAATTTAGTTTCGTATCTATATTTTCTAACTGGAAGGTTTATATATTGTCGCTGTTATTTTAAATCACTATCAGAGACTCGTGAAAAATTGAAGTTAAACTAATATATTTATTCCAACAGTAATTCTTTAAATATGGGATTTCTTAAAAATACAACATAATTCTAACCAAAGACATCGAAATCTGTGAAGTCCATTGTCTTAGGCCTAACATTAGTTAAGCCTTTATTACGTATAGCCATTATTCGATAAAGAGATAATTTAATTTTTGCTTAAGTTGAATTAGAGTTAAACGTAATAAAATCAAGATGTAAATCTACACTTTTTATCCTACGTCTTAACGTTAGGCATTTTTAATCTTTTTTAAGCTTTAAATATTTTTTCTATAAAACGTCTACTAAAATAAACCAACATCTGCCTTTTTGTTTACATTCATTGAAAAGAATTGTGCGCGCATGCGCATTTAGATATAAGTAGAGCACGTATTGCGAAACGGACAAAATTGAGTGTTATTATAATAAATATTCACCAGTAATGGAGACCAATGAACAACATCGAATACTACAAGAGAGTTAGACGGTTTTGAATCGAATTCAAGAATTTACTGTCTGTTCTATTACTAGCTTACACCACAAAATACGGAACATGTACAACGGTATCGCGGTTCGAACTGTTGTCCTTTCTGTCCGCAGGCCCATACCATGACCATTACGTCATACCCTGTTCTACCTGATCATTCTATGACAGTTTTATTATAGTATCGATATTGAACTTCGTCAGAATATAGAATCTAATAAATCCAGTAGTTTGTTTGTTTTTAAATTTCGCGCAAAGCTACTCGAGGGCTATCTGCGATAGCCGTCCCTAATTTACCAGTGTAAGACTAGAGGGAAGGCAGCTAGTCATCACCACCCACCGCCAACTCTTGGGCTACTCTTTTACCAACGAGTAATGAGATTGACCCTCACATTATAACGCCCCCACGGCTGGGAGGGCGAGCATGTTTGGTGCGATCGGGATTCGAACCCGCGATCCTCGGATTACGAGTCGCATGCCTTAACACGCTTTGACATGCCGGGCCAAATCCAGTAGTTTTCAACTGAAAATGTAGGGATTCGAAACCGTGAACTGCATATAGCAAGCGAATTGAGCGCCCTCACCAACTATCCAGCAATCTAATTAGTATATCATGTTCTTTAATTGAATGCAACACTTTGTTTTTACATAGGAAAATTATATAGTCACGAGGCCCGGCATGGCCAGGTGGGTTAAGGCGTTCGACTGGTAACCCGAGGGTCGTGCGTTCGAATCCTGGTCGCACTAAAACATGCTCGCCCTTTCAGTCGCGGGGGCGTTATAATGTGACAGTCAATCCTACTGTTCGTTGGTAAAAGAGTAGCCCAAGAGTTGGCGTTGGGTGGTGATGACTAGCTGCCTTCCCTCTAGTCTTACGCTGCAAAATTAGGGACGGCTAGCGCAGATAGCCCTCTAGTAGCTTCACGCGAAGTTCAAGAAACAAACAGTCACCGAACAATCAGCGAAACAGTTTTGAATACTTACCTTAAAAAGTGAGCTTTTTAAGGATCTGCTGTATCTTCAAATTAAATAAATTGTTAATGTATGTGTTATCTACATTTTACCTTTAAATATTATTCTGGACCTGTGTATTTACGTATCCACCTGGTGTTATTGATACCAAACTGAAATAAAACTTTCAGTATTCAATCGCGATATAAAAAAACAAACAAACTAACGCACTTAACTTTCGTGAAATACCAAAACCTGAGTTTTAACAGTTAAGTTAAACAAACCAAACAACAGTTCATTTATTAGAACATTTATTCGTGTGAAAAACAGAAAATAAATCCAACAATCCAAACATAATAATACTCCCAACACAAAAACAAAAAAATAACTGAATTCGATAAATAAAAATGTTGTGTTTGTTTCCCATAAGAAGCTCAAAAGCTACGATACATCTGAATACTACAAAACTTTGCTATCAGATCCTGGTGACTGTTTTCTTAATGAAGAATCCTACGCAGATCGGGTGTGAAGTTCCAGTGATCTATCGTAAAAAAACGAAAACATAGAAAAGAACAAAATAATGGTGATAATAATAACAGTCAGAAATATACACAAATGCTACTTGCGCACAGCTAACATTAAAAAAGAGAGCGAAGGAAGCTGATCAACAGCACCCACCGCCAACTACTGAGTTACTTTTAATTGACCAAAATCGATGAACATGGACATCACTCTTACAACCAACCCATGGATCCAAAGTGTGGATTTTGTATCAACGGTTTGAATATCGCGCAAAGCTACAGAAGGCTATCTACTCTTGTACTAACTAATAGTGGGATTGACCATCAATTTATAACACCCACACATTTGATAGGAACGCGGATTCGAACCCGCAACACTCAGATGACTGGTCAAACGCAAGAACCACCTGACCATGGCGGGCCGAAGGACCACGTAAGAAAAAAAACTAATGTATGTCACGTGAGAGTTGGCGTTCAGTTTATCTAACTACAAAAAATAAAACGACAGTAAACACCAGAGGGCCTCACAAGCTGTATTATTTATTCCAAATAAAAAACTTGCTCGATTCTCTGGAGTTCACGATCGTTTCATTTGTATGTAATTACTCATTTTTTCAGTTATATGTTTATCATTTTTCATCATACGTAGTTTTTGACGCAAAACATCTAAGGCTAACGTTTGGAACTATTTTCTCTTCACATCAGTGTTCTGTTCTCTCTTTTCACACATATGCAGTAAATATATTTACATATTAACTTGTCCATGTCATCGACCATATTTACAAAAGTTAGGGGGTGTCACGTATTGACGAAGGATACTCAGGTATCTTGTAAAGAAATATTGTACTCTGGTATTCTATGCACTGATATTATACAAATTAGGAAAACGTAACGTGTTGGTGTAAAGTGAAAGTTCTCAGTGTTCTATTGCAAAACCGTTGTTCTTGTGTTCGTTTACTTATTATCTATGAAAGACTAGAATCACAACAATGTTTTCCATTCGTTTAAAAGCATTGACCCCAATTTATAGGAGTTCTTATACATTAAAATTTTTCTGGTGTAAAACGATAAAACGGGCAAAATTGTCATTCTGACCATCAGTATGACGTGGCTTTGTTTGTTTGTTTTTGAATTTCGCACAAAGCTACTCGAGGGTTATCTGTGCGAGCCGTCCCTAATTTAGCAGTATAAGACTAGAAGGAAGGCAGCTAGTCATCACCACCTACCGCCAACTTTTGGGCTACTCTTTTACCAACGAATAGTGGGATTGACCGTCACATTATAACACCCCCTCGGCTGGGAGGGCGAGCATGTTTGGCGCGACGGGGATGCGAAACCCGCGACCCTCAGATTACGAGTCGCACGCCTTAACACGCTTGGCCATGCCGGGCCATGACGTGGCTATTAGCGTTTGGTGTTCTGCAAAGAAACGTAATTTTATTACCTCGTTCGTAAGTTAAGTTACGTCAATCAACTAATACGTATTAACTCACCTATAAGATGAAAAGGAAGCAAAAAAAAATCAACCTTGTTCCTCCTTTACGTCGTCCTTGCTGGGTTCCTCCTTACTATAGCTTCGTCTATATCCCGGCCCGTAATCGAGATAGCCATAAGGACTAGCCGATTCATATCCTGAGTGATCCTTTAAAAGTCCGTAAGTAGACTGATAATAGCCAGGATATGATTGATTAATACCGTCATAAGAACGATATGGATTGGGGTATTCCTTGTCCCCTGATACTCTATATTCCCCCGTCTGCAGATTATAATAGATACGATGGTCATATCTCGAGTCATGGCGGTTGTTCCTTTGTTTCGATAACTCGTTTTCTTTATATCGATATGTATAATAACTCGGATTGTGATTTCCATAAACAGAGTACTTTGGCTCATCTGGATAGTACCTATATCTGTTCCCATAGAACCGTCCTGTTGGTTCATTACTTGAATGGTACAAAGGATTGTACCGGTCCTGGTAATTAGATACATTATCGAGACCATATTTACTGGCTGTTTGTTGATATCGACTGTTGTAGCTGTTTACTGAACGCTTTCCATAAAGGGAATTATATCTGTTTCCATAGGAGTACTTTCCTTTGTCAAAATCGTCATAACCAGTCTCGTATCTGTAATCTGGTGCATCGCGATAGATGTACTTGTCATACGGATAACGAATATATTCCCTGTACCTACGGGGTCCATCGTGAATCGAGTCTTCAGCCTGGTTAAACCGGCTGTACACGTTTTCTAAGCCAAGGGCATTGTGCCCCTGTAAGAAGAGGAAACAGAGGTTCTGAAAATAAGTAAATAAAATCATGTTCAAGTGTCATCAGAATCAACATCATCAACATACATCAACTTCAGATGTAACAAGGTTGGCACTATTGTACATCGTACTACAATAAAGTCACCTACATTACAATAAGTATTGAGAAAACGTGCTGTGATAGAAATATTGTATATCATTGTTAACTCAAAAACTGAAACTGAGATGTCCAAACATTATTTTTATTGGAAACAGTACTCGAAATGATTCTTACACATTGATAACGGATGCAGAAATTAGAAGAGCGAAATGTTAAATTAGAGTACCTAGAGTTGGTGTGGGTATTCAATCCATCTCACCAGGTTACCTTACCTAGGGGCCACAATGAAAAGGGTTGGTGTGGGTATTCAATCCATCTCACCAAGTTACCTTACCTAGGGGCCACAATGACAAGGGTTGGTGTGGGTATTCAAGCGTAAAATGGATTTATAATGTCACATGAACATCTCTAAATGTACCCGTAACCATTGTGTTAAACTTTGACATGCACGTGTTTGCTGATAACTGATATACAGTTGGGAAAGAAATTAACTCTTTAATAAACTACAATATTTCTTGAATCCAACTTACTTTGACAAGTTAGCAAAAACATATGCGTAGAAACCTGAAGTGTTTGTAACGTAGTGTTGGATATGATGCTGAAACGAAAAAAAAATATAACGAAATCTTGTTTGTTTTCGAATTTCGCGCAAAGCTACACGAGAGCTATCTGTGCTAGCCGTCCCTAATTTTGCAGTGTAAGACTAAAGCGAAGGCAGCTAGTCATCACCACCCACCGCCAACTCTTGGGCCACTCTTTTACTAACGAATAGTAGAATTAACCGTCACATTATAACGCCCTCACGGCTGAAAGGGGCGAGCATGTTTGGTGCGACCAGGATTCGAACCCACGACCATCAGATTACGAGTCGAACGCCTTTACCCACCTGGCCATGCCGGGCCCGAACAACGAAAGCAACAGCGCCATTTTGTAGCCAATAGTAGCCTTAAATCTAAACTATAATATCAATATTCAGCTTACACTTACATCTACAATGAAAACCTGTTGTTGTTTTTTATTATGCTATCTCCGTCTTTCCGTCTTGATCACTACCGAAACGATATGATTTTCTTTCACAAAATTAACGTTCATCAATTGATTACATCTGGTCAATTAGCAAATATATCGAACGTTATTTACACGCACAAACACGTTACCAGTAAAATATAAATCCTTTCACCTCGCAATTGAACAAATAAAACTTAGATTGAGACAGATCGCTGAAGTTATAAGTGCATGTGCTACTGGTACGTATGAACGTCAGTATAAATGATATGATAGTTAAAAGAATTTCCGTTACGTGTTTATGCTGTTTCAAAATTAAGGTCTCCCAGTGGTTCAGCGGTACGTTTGCGGACTTACAACGCTAAAAATCGGGTTTCGATACCCGTGGTGGGCAGAAGACAGATAGTCCATTGTGTAGCTTTTTGCTTAATTCAAAACAACATCCCCCATTTGAAACAATGTTAATATATTTTTTTAGCTTGCATGTGTCCTTGTTGGCACATGATAGAAATTACTTAGTATTGTACTAGGACTTCAGTGAACGATTCTGTAATGATGAAGCTAAGTAATGTTCCAAATTAAGTATGTGTTTTTATATCACTGATATTTCTATGAATTTTACAAGATTGTGAAACAATGACAATAAAGGTAATGGAACAAAGTGTATGAAGATTTTTCTAAATAAACAGCAACGTCATAAGAAAATATCACTACGTCATATTATTAACCAATGAGAGGTTAATGGTAGTCTTCTGCGTTTGAAATCAGGTTATTAATTCCTAAAATACATATCTGATATCAACTCTGGCTGCAGTATAGCTTGTTTTTGTTTTTTGTTTGTTTTTTGGAATTTCGCACAAAGCTACTCGAGGGCTAACTGTGCTAGCCGTCCCTAATTTAGCAGTGTAAGACTAGAGGGAAGGCAGCTAGTTATCACCACCCACCGCCAACTCTTGGGCTACTTTTTTATCAACGAATAGTGGGATTGAACGTCACATTATAACGCCCCCACGGCTCAAAGGGCGAGCATGTTTGGCGCGACTCAGGCGCGAACCCGCAACCCTCAGATTACGAAGCGCACGCCTTAAGGCGCTAGGCCATGCCAGGCCACAGCAGTATAGCAACACTCACGATAATATATCTGTAACTGATTCCTAATAAAGATATATACATATTATATTGTCCATACTTACAACTAGGACTACTCTCATCGTGTTCATGTAGAAGCAAAGTCCCTCGACCTGTGTGATTTTCTGTGATACGGCAGGGGATATTATAAGAATAAGGGATCGTGGAGAGTACGTTTGCTCTTTAAATACGGATGGAAGTGTTAACTAGAATTAACACCAGCAAGTTCCCTTGGATATAGACAGAATGTGAACTCATTGAAGTCTGAATAACACTTATAACCATTTCAAGGTTAGACTTTGTGGGCGGAGTATTTATGTGTCACTGGCCATGCATACGTCCGGTAAGAGAACTACAGCCAGCAATAGCATGGACCTTGAATATTAAAAGTTCAACAGTCAACAGAAACGACTAGAGGAGAAACTGAATAGCGTGCTAGAAATTTAAAAATAATATTTCTTTTGTAACGTCTCACGAATAGACTTACCTAGGTCGCTAACACCTGAACTTGCAGCGAGTGAATCAACTACTTATAATGATGACGTCAGCCATGTATGGCCAATCAGAACTTTTTATTTTACACTTAGAAAGTTGCCTTGAACTTAAGTTATGGCAGATAAACTGGTTTTAGCCAATCAGAGAGAATTATTTTCTGCTTAAAAAGCTGTCTCGAATTTAAATTATTTTAGATGTAACCAGTTCTTCACAAAAATATTTTTTGTGTGTGCACAGGAACATTTGAGGCTAGTTTTTACTGGTCATATCGTTGTGCCCTTTAAAAATCAGTCTGTACAATCAAGACGTCACTTAGGTTCATGTGAAAAAAGCAAAACAGTAAACAACCTTTGATGCGCCAATAATAAGCAAAGGAGCGTCCAAACTGTTCTTGTCTTGGTTTTGATTTCGAAGCATTGGTCACGCAAATTCACGCTCAGTTACATTGTTCCTTTTATTTTACGTTATATTGGTATTTAAAAAAATGTCTTTTTAGGAAACCATAAACATAAAACGCATATATTTGAAGACAAGAACATATTATTTGTTTCGAATTTCGTGTACAATTATCCTAACTCTGCTAGCGAACCCTAATTCTAAACTAGTCAACACCACCCATCGTCAGCTCTTGGCCTACTGTTAACAAACAAATAGTGGGATTGACCGTCACAGGAAATGACGAACATGTTTGGAGACGAAAATCGAACTTACGACCCTCATTTTACAAGTCACGTGCACCTAACCATCAGGCCATGTCAGGCATAAAAAACAGCTAAAACTGTTAACGCTGTCTCTGGTGTTGACGCTGTGATGATTACTAGAATGATAATAAATAATAATTGGGCCCGGCATGGCCAAGTGGTTAAGGCACTAGGCTCGTAATCTGAGGATCGCGGGTTCGAATCCCGGTCTCATCAAACATGCTCGCCCTTTCAGCCGTGGTGGCGTTATAATGTGACGGTCAATCCCACTATTCGTTGGTTAAAAAAAGTTGACCAAGAGTTAGCGGTGGGTAGTGATGACTAGCTGCCTTCCCTCTAGTCTCACACTGCTAAATTAGGGACGGCTAGCACAGATAGCCCTAGAGTAGCTTTGTGTGAAAATCAAAACAAACAAACAAACACGTAAAACTTTTCATACTTTATATGTCCAGTTCGTCGTTTGGCTTGCAGAGACTAAGTTAGTGACTATGTTGTAGTGAAATTATAGATGCCAGTAGAGGAAAGAGGTGTGGGGGAATGTTAAGGATATCGTGTATAGCACAACTATACCAAACAACAGAGAGCTAAAGAACTGGATAGCGGGCGTCATCAATACACCTTGCAACGAACGTGGACAGAAACTGAACATCGGTTAAACATTCTTAAAGCCACTAATGGTGTATAAGTGAATGTCTACAGACATGAGCATAAAAATTGCTTGATTTGGGCTACAAGATGTTAAAAACTGCATGGTTGTATTTCCTTAGATAGTTAATTATTAAAATTTAAAATAGGAAATATAGTTTTGGACAACCCTGTGTTGCTTTATCTAAATGATCAATAAAGATTTCTTTTTAGAATTATCTTAAACTATTGAATTTTTCTATGTGATAATTTCTACATTTTAAAATGCATTTATTATTTCATGTATGTATCTGGTTATACAAATAATTGTACCAGAATTCTTATAATCAGACATTTTCTATTAAATGTCCTCTGATTATCTGTTTTAAGCTTTTGTTTTGTTTCAAAATTTAACAGCTGTTTCTTAAATCATTAATACCATATCGAATAATGAAACTAAGAACTAGATAATTTGAAATTAACCAACTTACATGTTATATTACGTCTTTTATATTCGTTTAGAAAACTCACGTCATATTTACTTGTATAATACTTTGTTTGGTTTGTTGTTAAGCACAAAGTTACACAATGACTTATCTTTGCTGTGCCCACAACGAGTATCGAAACCAGATTCTTAGCGTTATGAGCCTTCAGCGATAAGCCACTGGCGATTTTTCTAATATTTAAAATGTAACTTTTCTGTTTTTATGAACAATGTCAAAGTGAAACCATTACATTAATAATAAAAGTAGCGACACACTCACATTTCAGAAATGTAAGACTTATTAGGAGCTCCAATACAATAAAAATACGTACCTTGTAGACTGTATAACATACGTTATACTGAATACACCACTAGGTGGTTAACGAGTGACATGCAAAAATTTAAGAACCACGTCATTTACAAGAATCAATAAAATGGCATTTTAAACTCCGGGCAAAAGGGAATAGGGGACAGTGAATCCCTATAAACTGGTTTCTTTTAAATTTCGCAAAGTTACTCGGGAACTACCTGTACTAGCAGTCCCTAATAAATAAGAGTAGGCCCGGCATGGCCAGATGGGTTAAGGCGTTCGACTCGTAATCCGAGGGTCGCAGGTTCGAATCCCAGTCGCACCCAACATGCTTGCCCTTTCAGCCGTGGGGGCGTTATTATGTGACGGTCAATCCCACTATTCGTTGGTAAAAGAGTAGCCCAAGAGCTGACGGTGGGTGGTGATGACTTCCCTCTAGTCTTACACTGCTAAATTAGGGACGGCTAACTCAGATAGCCCTCGAGTTGCTTTGCTCGAAATTTCTAAACTAAACAAAATAAGAGTAATATATCAAATAGAAAGTAGTTAGTCATCACCACCCACCGCCAACTATTGGACTACTCTTTTACCAACCAATAGTGGGATTGACCGTTACATTATAACGTCCCCACGGTTGAAAGTGCGAACGTAGTGTTTGAGATGCCGTAAGCACGAAAATAATGTGTTATTTGCAAAGATAATTTAGGATAACGTTGTTTTTTGCTGCGACATAGCAGCTCATAGAATGTATCTAAGTTTGTTTTAAAGTACAAACCTTTGGTTCACAGCTTCAACTCTGATCGAAGTAAGATCTAATGACAGCCGCGGCTATTGAGGAGTACCTCTCGTTCGTTTCAATGTGTTCAGTACTGTTCTGATGTCAGCAAGCTTGCTTTTTGTAGTTTATGAAAAAAACACGAGCGATTTTGTGTGAAGACGAGTTATCATTACACTTTAATGCTTTTAAAATAGGTCGTAAATAGGTGAAAAACACGTGATATTCTCGTAAGACTTTAGAGACTGCGATTTATTAGCAGCGATGTTACGATAAACTTATTATAGTACGTAGGTGTTCCGTCCTTGAAAATATTAAAACTCATACAGGTGCAATAAAATGAGTTTGACTTTGAAGTAAGTTAATCTCTAAACTCATCAATAGCTCAAGGAAAGTTACATTCTGTTTAGCCTAAAAGAATGGACTGAATCATCCACACGCTATTTTTCACATCGTGGAGTCACAAGGTTATCCATTACGAAGTAACACAAAGGTTTCGTTATTGTTCAGTTAGTTTGAAATGTTTCTACACATTTACACAAGGCAACTTGTGCATAGCTGACACTAATTTTGATATGATAGTTTTGTTTGTTTGTTGAATTTCGCGCAAAGCTACTCGAGGGCTATCTGCGCTAGCCGTCCCTAATTTTGCAGTGTAAGACAAGAGGGAAGGCAGCTAGTCATCACCACCCACCGCCAACTCTTGGGCTATTCTTTCACGAACGAATAGTGGGATTTACCATCACATTATAACGGCTGAAAGGGCGAGCACGTTTGGTGCGACCGGGATTCGAACCCGCGACCCTCGGATTACGAGTCGAACGCCTTAACACGCTTGGCCATGTCGGGCCCCTTATATAATCATAAAATATGAAACTCCAAAGAAAATGCTAACTTACCAAAACGTACCCTTCAGATAATTAAATTAATTTTAGTTTTAATTTTCTAAAATAATAATAATAAATTAGTGACCAGTGCCGGATTATCCCAGTAGCAAAACTAGCATATGTTATAGGCTCCACTCTTTATAAGGCTCGCGCTGAATGCTTTCAAGCTATCAACTTGGGTTGGCCAAACCCAAATTTTATGTTAATAAAAATGAATTGTTCGTTTCGTTATGCACTATAAGTGAAAGCCAAAAGTCCATAGATTGTTTATGATTAAACAAAATATATATGAAACACTCTATAAGTGGACTTTAAAGGCTTTAAAATTTACGTGCCCTTACCTGCCAAAAAGTGCAGTATTTGTGTACTTACATTGGCGGTTCATGGCTGAAAATAGTTCGCCAAAGAGAATTTACGGCCAAATTTGCTGACAACACGTGAAGACTGGTAGGGCATATATTAAGATTGTATACACATATATAATACCGTTCGCATAAAACAAGTCTCAAATGACAATTCAAATAAAAATGACCAGAAAGCAGAGTGTCGTCAACAGGGTCGTGGACTACTTTCTACCCTGATGAAGTTGGAAACAGGAACAACGGTCATTTTGTGGGATCAAGTATTACAGTGCTTTCAAATGACCAGTACTTCTTTGCAGTCTTCTGACCAAGGCTTGACACAGTTTGTGCACTCTATGAATCCTTCTATGGGTATATTCGAGCTACGTGGTGTACTTTTTCAGACATTGAGCAAAAACACCAAGGATCTGATTGAGTATAAAAATTGCCAACAAAAAACTCGAAGTGAACACAGAAGAACTCACGAGTATCATTATTTCAGCTTCGTTAACTGAATAATCTGTTCTACACATCTTAGTTTACGGAACGATATGTTCAATATCTTAGTTTACCGACCGATATGTTCAATATCTTAGTTTACTGAACGATATGATTCAGACAGCTTCGTTTACTGAACGATCTGTTTTATATCTTAGTTTACTGAATGATCTGTTCTATATCTTAGTTTACTGAACGATATGTTCTATATCTTAGTTTACCGAACGATATGTTAAATATCTTAGTTTACTAAACGATCTGTTCTACACATCTAGGTTTGCTGAACGATCTGTTCTACACATCTAGGTTTGCTGAACGATCTGTTCTACACATCTAGGTTTGCTGAACGATCTGTTCTACACATCTAGGTTTGCTGAACGATCTGTTCTACACATCTTAGTTTACTGAATGATACGCTCTACATATCTTAGTTTACTGAACGATATGCTCTACACATCTTAGTTTACTGAACGATATGTTCTAAACATCTTAGTTTGCTGAACGATCTGTTCCACACATTTTAGTTTACTGAACGATATGCTCTACACATCTTAGTTTACTGAACGATATGTTCTAAACATCTTAGTTTGCTGAACGATCTGTTCCACACATTTTAGTTTACTGAACGATATGCTCTACACATCTTAGTTTACTGAACGATCTGTTCTACACATCTTAGTTTACTGAACGATCTGTTCTACACATCTTAGTTTACTGAACGATCTGTTCTACACATCTTAGTTTACTGAACGATCTGTTCTACACATCTTAGTTTACTAAACGATCTGTTCTACACATCTTAGTTTACTGAACGAGCTGTTCTACACATCTTAGTTACTTGTTTCTTGGGTAGAATATTTCTCATTTAAATTGTTCATTGAACGAAAAATTTTCGTTAAGCAAATAAAAACAGAAGACATAACAACTGATCCGAAAAATCTGAAAAAGACTCAACTCATTCATCATGCCCTATAAGTTCCATGAAAACAATGACTGTATTAGTATGTTGTTAAGCCTGAAATATGAGAAAGTCACGTTCTCTTCTTGCTGTTTGATATGGTTATATAAACTATTGTAATAACGATAGAGACACATCTTATAAAGGAACTTTTTTCAGACGTTTGTTCCACACTTTTACAAAGTATCCTTCCGATGGAATCCGTTCACTAACTTCCTCATATCACTTCCACGGTTCCCTAAACACAAAGTTTAGAGCAGAAAATGACTTAATACCGTCTTCTGAGTCATTCAAGAAATCCAAAAAAAAGGAGAAAGCGACGCCTGAGTGTAAAACAGAAATCACAAAAATTATTCATAATTTTTACCAGCGTTGAACTACTTCCGGTTGATTGTTATTTAACCCTGACGAGTTCGCTGACCCTGTAAACATTATTTATTGTAAGTCAGAGTATTGACACGAAACAAATGTTACGTTTTTTTGGAAAATGAAATAAATATAAAAATATTTTAGAAAAATAATATACTTGATATGAACGTGATGGAACTGTGAGAAAAAGAGAATGTGATTGGATGTGATTCGTTCAAATCTGCTAAATTTCTAGGTTTAACCTACGATTCAAAATTAACGTGGTTACCACATATTAAAAATATACTGATACGAATCTGGAAAAGAGCAAACTATGCAAGAAGTCTTTCAGGTAAAATCCAAGGAACATCACCAGACAACATACTTAAAATCTACAAAACGTACATTAGACCAACAATAGAATATGCATCACCTGCCTGGATTAACATAGCACCCACACATGTACAGAAACTTCAACGTATACAAAATTCTGTACTAACTTCAGCATATAAAGTACCACGCAGCACCTCAACCACATTCATACACAAGTATGCAAACATAGACACAATATCTGAAAGACTCTAGCATAATTCTCTAAAATATTTCAATAAGAATTGGCATAAAAATGACTTAATGTGTGATCTCGACAGATATCACGTACATGATGTAAATAGCCCTAAATACCTCTCCCCTTTTAACATATATTTAAGAAATGTAACACAAGGTGGCCACTATGCACTAGACACTTAGTCCTTGTTTCTTTTTATTATTATAATTATTATTTTCTTTTTTTTAATCATTATTACTTTTTTCTACTTCTCTCTTCTTGAATTATTATTACTTTTGTGTGTGTGTGTGTGTGTGTGTTACTACAAGTAGTAGTAGCATTCTCTCTATGAAGAAAAAGGAGAAAAATACAAAAAAATAAAAAATAAAAAATGAAGAAAAAACACAAGAGAAATAATGAAAAAGAAAAACAAAACTTCTTGTTCGTCCATGCATGGACTGAGCCCTGAAATGGGCCTGAGTATGATGTTATACTTTTACTCTGGCCCAAAGCTATATAAAAAACAAACAAACCCTAAAGACAGACGCTATAATCGTACGGGAGGGAGGAAGAGGTCAAATGTACCTGACCCTCCTGGGTATTTAACATCAATACTCAAATACCGACACAGTGAAACTTCAAATCGATGAGCTTACTGACACTGCGCCACCTGTCGGTGATTTACAGATTGTGTGAGAAATATCGGATGCGAATTACACGGAGATAATAAGTCAAACAACCTGCTTCAACATGCGTCACGCGCGCACAGTTTGTGTCATTCAGCTGACACGTGACAGTTGTCATTAAGAATGATTTCGATAACTGTTCTCCATTTCAATGAACGAATCAATGGATACTTCACAGACAAATTTGTCTCCAAGTGGCTGGTTTTAATAGTCGTGTTGGGCACAGCACATTATGTAACTTTGTCTTTAACAAACAACCAATAAACTTAATTCAACAGCAACATAGCAAAAAACAGGCTTTTAGCACTATGTAACAAAATGTTTACTTTTTTTTGTTCCTGGACAGAAAGTGTTATTTCCCAATTGTTTATGCCTAAAGTAAATAAAAAGACCTATTTTTCTCTTCAAACGTTGTTTTTGTGACCTGGAAGCGTATAACAAAAACATAATGGGAGACTATATTTGTGGGCTGATACGTGAAAGTAATTTACATAACAGTTGCAAATCTCGAAAAGCTACTCACTTCTAAACATTTTTATTCATTTTTGTATAACTTTAGTACAAATACATATAAATCTTGATTCATATGTTGTTTTTTCAGACCTTATGTAAATGAAAATGTGCAAATTTGTCCGCTTTTACATAGAATATAGGTTAATTTTTAAATTTCGTTATCCAAGTCACAAAAGCAAAGTTTGAAGGGAATAATGGCCATTTTATGTACTTTTACAACACAAGTCATTAAGAAATAACACATACTATCCAGGAACAAAATTTGTGTTATATATTGTTGTTTATAGCTGGCATTTAAATTAATGAATATTCGAATATTCTTATAACTAAACACATTTCCTTAAAACAGAATAATGTATTTCAATTTGTTTTGCTTTGTGTTTCTTCACTGATAAAGAATTACAAGAATCAATAATTGACCTTATAGCTGGTCAATTAGAAACGTTACTAGTGAGGTCACGTGAAGAGATGGGGCAGCTGCACAAGGCCAATTCCTCCCAGGATGAACTTCGCTTTTAAGATAATTTGTTTTACTGGAAAATTAGTACTTACTTACAAGGGATGTAAGCCATAGGAAGTTATAGATGTATTATAAGGTACAATAAGATATTCAAAATGGATAACTAATTTTTCCATTAGAATTGTTGGATAATCTATATTTTATTCTATACAACTCATGTCCTGTTTCATTAAACACTAGGAGTTTTACTTCATCTTTTTATTTATGTTAAATAACGTGTTTATGTATTCTATGGTAACACGTGTCGTCCCTTCCTCTGAGCTTTGTGTTGTTTTCTTTCTGATGACTGTAACCTGCCGCAATCCATTGCAATCTTCAACTGATAAACTGGATTCACTGTACCACGTGGACAGCACACACCACTACTCTCACGAAACATTGACTATCACTTTTATATTGTAGACAAGGTCTCAAAGTGTGGAACCTATTTTTGAGGGAACGGGACGTTAACCACGTGTCCTCGGATTCTTAATCTATTAGGGTTATTTCTGATGCTACGTTTAGACCTTAAGACTCTAACTCAGGCTTTACAGTATAGAGGTACCATGTGTTGACTTGCTTGGTACTGTTGTAAGCTGTGCATCTTTATGTATTTCGGGCACCAATTTTATGTTATAATTTTATTGCTCCAAAATACAGATGGTAAAGTGAAGGATATGACGTAACAAGAAGTAAAGGATATGACGTAACAAGAGGTGAAGGATATAACGTAACAAGAGGAAAAGATGAAAGGGCTATCCGTGCTCTGCAGTATACGTCCACACCCGCTGTGTCGCTGGGAGAACTCTTTGTTAAAACTTTGAAATAGTTCATGACGTCATCACAAAATTATGAATATTAGGATTACTACTTCTAACATGATATTTCTGCTTTTATGGCCGAGCGTGGCTCACTGGTCATCGTGCCGAACTGTTAGGATCAGTTTATGTGGTTCGCGTCTTGTTCTCACCAATATAAAATAAACCTCTCTCCCTGTGCTTCGGGGTCTTGGGTGTGTTATAAGAGTGACTATTAAATCCTGCTATTCAGTGGGACAAGAGTAGCCCAAGAGTTAGTGATAGGTGATGTTGTCGTGTGCTTTCACTCTAGTATATCAATTTAAAATTAGGACTACTTTGATCTGTTTGTTTGTTTTTGAAATTCGCGCAAAGCTACTCGAGAGCTATCTGCGCTAGCCGTCCCTAATTTAGCAGTGTAAGACTAGAGGGAAGGCAGCTAGTCATCACCAACTCTTGGACTACTCTTTTACCAAAGATTAGTCGGATTGACCGTCACATTATAACGCCCCCACGACTTAAAATGGAAAGCGCGTTTGGTGCGACCGGGATTCGAACCCGCGACCCTCAGATTACGAGTCGCACGCCTTAACCCACCTGGCCATGCCGGGGCCTCATTTTGATTTGAAACATTAGTTAAGTGTTTATGTTTAAACAAACAGTTCATCATTATTAACTATAGGAGTCAGAGTTACCTGAACCAACTGGAAAATGACTCTTTTATGAATATGTTTGGTACGTTGATTGAAAATAGTCTTATGTGACAGCTTTGAAACATGTCAAAGCAAGCACACTCTTTCCTGAAAAATCTATTATATTTGATACGTCACGGAAACAACTCAGTTCCGCAAAGCAGATTTGAAGTTTCCTTTTTAACAATTCAACAAATAATACAAGTTGTGAATAACAAGACAATGAATCTGTCAAAGGTTAGAAACTAAATGTATATATTTTAAATGGGTTTTACAAAGCACTTCACGTCAATTATATAACATTGTAAAGTGTGTTAAGGCGTGCGACTCGTAATCCGAGGGTTGCGGGTTCGAATCCCGGTCGCACCAAACGTGCTCGCCTTTTCAGCCGTAGGTGCGTTATAATATGACGGTTAATCCCACTATTCGCTGGTAAAAGAGTAGCCCAAGAGTTGGCGGTGGGTGGTGATGACTAGCTGCCTTCCCTGTAGTCTTACACTGCTAAATTAGGGACGGCTAGCGCAGATAACCCTCGCGTAGCTTTGAGCGAATTTCCAAACAAACAAAGTTCAAATTAGAGGTGGTTTAATTCCTAATGGTGGACACAGTGGACAACTCGATGTGGCTTTGCTATAACAAAACACTTCTTTTTACCAACCAATAAAACTTGTCGTTTTGTTTATTCAGAAAATATGATTTGACGTCTTTGCTAAATCGTGAAATTGTGGTAAAAATTACTATAATACTTAAAATATTAAACAAAAGAAAGGTCAAGAGAGTTTGTGTTTTCTTATAGCAAAGCCACATCGGGCTATCTGCTGTGCCCACCGAGGGGAATCGAACCCCTGATTTTAGCGTTGTAAACCCCTAGACTTACCGCTGTACAGGCGAGTGCAAAGGTCAAAAACCTCTTCACAATTATTTTTGTTGCTCATTTGTTGACCTACAACGATTTTCATACGTTGCGTGATCGCTAATTGCAGAAATTCGTACACCTTACGCAAATACTTGATGTTTATCAAATAACAAGAAACGCTAAGGGATACTTCTGTTGTTTAACATTAATGACATGATAATAAAGCATGACGGGGCCAGAAGAAAGGAAACAGGTCCTCAAAACACAAAATAAATAGAACTTAAGACCTCCCCCCATTTCTTAAGAATGTCGCTCAAGCGATGAAGAAATTACACGTTATTGATGGGAAGGGTAACCAACCGATCTAAGATTTGGTCTGACTGGTATTAATTCGACTGGTTCTGCAATCAGATTTGTGTCCAAGAGTTTATTTGAACTCAGAAATGTCATAATTGTAAAACACATCTTAAAAATGGTATCATATCGACATCTAAAGAAAATTTACTTTTAATGTGAAAGATTGAAAATGTTTGTTTGTTTTGAATTTCGCGCAAAGATACGCGAGGGCTATCTGCGCTAGCCGTCCCTAGTTTAGCAATGTGAGACTAGAGCAGTAGTTCTTAACCTGGGGGTCGTTTGGAGATTCTCAGGGAGGGGTGGCGGAAGGTTTGAGAATTATTGGGAAAATCACGGAGCAGTTTGTAGTTTTTGTGACAAGTGCCTGTAACTGCCCACCAATGAGAAACACGCTGAAGTGCAGCAGTTGAACCACGTTGAGATGCTTGTTGAGAAACCACCTGTCTAATTTTGAGTAAAGATTTTCATATATTACAACGTTTTGAATTACCTAATTGTTTTAACTATATAATATTAATACATCAAACTTAAAATTTAAATATCAAAGTTTCCATTGTATTTAGTATATTTTATCATTATATAATATTATATCAACCCTCACACTGAGTGAATCAGTCGGTTTTGTATGATGTTCAGTAATTCCATGGATTTTGTATTTGTTTAGCACTTGTTGCATTTCTCAAGGTCATTTATTTGTAACATTTTCAATAAATTAGGATCTTTATATAGTTTTGTTTTATTCTATCTTTACGCAAAGTTCACCATTACAAAAATTATTATAGGGGTTACGGTAATACCCTGGAGAGTCTCAGGGGGTAAGACGAAGAAAATGGTTAAGAACCACTAGACTAGAGGTAAGGTAGATAGTCATCACCACCCACCGCCAACTCGTGGGTTACTCTTTGACCAATGAATAGTAGGATTAACCGTAACATTATAATACCCCCATGGCTGAAAGGGCGAGCATGTTTGGTGCGACTGGGATTCGAATCCGGGCCCCTCGGATTACGAATCGAGTACCTTAACCACCTGGCCATACCGGAGCCTTTTGAACATGATTAAACCTGGAAATAAACCTGATCACAATAAGCAGAAAAAAATAGTTTCCAAACCAAAGATAGGGGTAATAAAAGGTTACATGATACTCATTATTATATTGCACAGTATGACGTAATAAATTATATTTTTGAATTCATTCTGCTATCAAAACAGCTGTTTACAAAAAGAAAATACAAGATTGTAGAATTGTTAACGTATCCTATTGGCGGACGTTTTGCTAAGTGAAAGATACACAACAGGTTGTGGCCCGGCACGGCCAAGCGTGTTAAGGCGTTCGACTCGTAATCTGAGGGTCGCAGGTTCGAATCCCCATCGCGCCAAACACGCTCGCCCTCCCAGCCGTAGGGGCGTTATAATGTGACGGTCAATCCCACTATTCGTTGGCAAAAGAGTAGACCAAGAGTTGGCAGTAGGTGGTGATGACTAGCTGCCTTCCCTCTAATCTTACACTGCTCAATTAGGGACGGCTAGCGCAGATAGCCCTCGCGTAGCTTTGAGCGAAATTCCAAACAAAACAAACCAAATATTTAATACTCGAGCACTACTTCAAACTGGAAAAAAAAACGTTCAAGCTGTAAGATAGAAAACATCTGAACCCTTCCGTGCCTGGGAGAGAAAACAGTGTCACCTCCAAATATGTTTCTGGCGTTACATGTCACTAACCGTCAAGTAAACCTTTAAAAACTTTCGAAGTGCTATTGGAAACTATGACTGTCATTTCTAAAAGTTACATATGTGCAAACAAAATAAAGCTACGTAAACTTATTTCACAAATTTTTCTTCACAAGATTTGGTAAATTAGTAACTTATAAGATTATGAATACAAGGTTTTGATAAAGAGAGAAATGCTAAATAAATCACCCTTATATCAAATACAAGTTTATCGTGAAAATGAAATTTTATTGTAACTCGTGAATTTCTTGAGCTCTTTATGCGTTTAAATTTTACCGAAGGTGATCAGTGGAAAAGTGTAGAATAAATAAATTTTGGGTTGAATAAACAATGCAGGTCGTAATTATTAGATAGACAGTGTTGTGACTTTAATTACGAATTCTGTCACTAGGGATTTTGTTTGGTTTGTTTTGAATTTCGCGCAAAGCAACACGAGGGTTACCTACGTTAGCCGTTCCTAATTTAGCAGTGTAAGACCAGAGGGAAGGCAAGTAGTCATCACCACCCTCCGCCAACCTTTGAGCTACTCTTTTATCAACGAATAGTGGAATTGACCGTCACATTATAACGCCCTCACGGCTGAAAGGACGAGCATGTTTGGTGTCTTTACCAACTGGCCATGTCGGGCCGGTATGACTAAGATTTACAACAAATGAAAAAACAACAACAAATGTTTGCTACTTCGAATATATACCATAACAGTGGAAATGGGACAGCGGTCAGTCTTCGGATTTACAACACTAAAAACAAGGGTTCGATTTCCCTCCTTGTACACAGCAGACAGCCCAATGTGGCTCTACTACAAGAAAAACACACATAGTGGAAACAATAAGGTTATTTAATTGTTTTTCCTAATTAATGTAGCAAAATAATTTTAATGTAATTAAATACAATAATTATACGTAAATTATAATAATCTGTGTGAAGCCTACTTTGCAAATTCACTTAAAATGTCTCTGAATGTTAAAGGCTCGACCTTTCTTTATGTGAAATGAAATATTCGGTAAATATACAAACATTATGAGTATGTTACATTTATAGCTATAAATAGCGTGATTATAATCACTAGTTCGAGTTGATCCAGTTTGGAGCACCTATTGGAGATTCAGGTAACACTTCCGCAAATGTAAGTTATTGTGCCAATGAGGGCAAACTAGATATAGCTAAGTTAAGCCTAGTTTTCGCTCACTAACTTTATATTTGTTTTTTATACAGAATACGTTTCTACATACTGCTATATATGAAATGTGTTAAAGTATTTCATTAGAGTCGGTGTCTTGTACTGTGAAAATAAAAATCATTTTCAAATATGAACAGCAATAAATTTGTAAAATAAAAAAAAAAATTGTTCATAGAATGAAACAACGACAGAAAATAAATCTTTTAAAATATAGAGATCACTGTAATCACCAAACAAGAAAAAGAGTAAAACAGCAAGTCAGTTCCAATACTTTATGTTTCAAAAAAGCAAGTCAAACCCAATATCTTATGTTCAAAAACAAGTCAAACCCAATACCTCATGTTCAAAAGCAACAAGTCAAACACAATACCTCATGTTCAAAAACAACAAGTCAAACCCAATACCTTATGTTAAAAAACAATAAGTCAAACCCAATACCTCATGTTCAAAAACAAGTCAAACTAAACACCTTATGTTTAAAAACAAGTCAAACCCAATACCTTATGTTCAAAAACAACAAGTCAAACTTAATACCTCATGTTCAAAAACAACAAGTCAAACCCAATACCTTATGTTCAAAAACAAGTCAAACCCAATACCTTATGTTCAAAAACAACAAGTCAAACCCAATATCTCATGTTCAAAAACAACAAGTCAAACTCAATACTTTATGCTCAGAAAACGAGTCAAATTCAATACTTTATGCTCAGAAAACAACGAGTCAAACTCAAACCTTTATGCTCAGAAAACAACGAGTCAAACTCAATACTTTATACTCAGAAAACAACGAGTCAAACTCAATACTTTATGCTCAGAAAACAATCAAACCCGACATTTTATGTTCAAAAACAAGTCAAACTCAGTACTTTATGTTTAGAAAACAACGAGTCAAACTCAATACTTTATGCTCAGAAAACGAGTCAAACTCAAAACTTTATGCTCAGAAAATAACGAGTCAAACTCAATACTTTATACTCAGAAACATTATAAAAAAACTTAACTGTCCTTGTTTGAGTGGCTTAGCGGTAAATCTCAATATTTATAACTCAGGAATCAGGAAACTGGTGTTTGATATCTCTTGTAGGTACAACACAGATAGTTTTGTGTGTGTAGCTTTGCAATTAAAGATAAACAAACGTTTTTGTGAGAGCTGTGTCTGCTCTCGAGGCTTTCCAGGAAGAATGTGATTTCTGTTAAACAGAAATCTGTGCAGGGCTACCATTGGTTACATCTTGGTCTAACATGTGCTACCATTGGTCACATCTTGGTCTAACATGTGCTACCATTGCTTACATCTTGGTCTAACACACGAGACGCCTGTTTTGTTTTGATTTTTCACTTAGGCCTTTCTGAGAATTAAATGAACAAACAATGTATATTTTGGCTTTTTACGGTCATATTTTTAGCATTAAGAATGAATATTGACATAAATATAAACATTTATGCGCCCAACACGTTAATTTACAAACAATGTTGGACTTGCTTAATCTGGGTATTCCTAAGCAGGGTGGATCAGAAATTACCAAAAATCAAAACTTTGTGAGTTGTTTTTTTCTTTGTCAATTGCACACTCGCCTTCTGACCACAACCCATATAATACACAAAACCTTAGTGTTATAAGCCCTCAAGTTCCCTTCTGAGCCACTATAATAGAAAGAAATCTAGTATATTTCCTTTAACTGTGTATGAATGGTATGAACCTTAGTCAAGTTTCCCATCCCAGTTGTTAATAGTTATTGAAACATAAATGAATGTTTGTTTGTTTGTTTTTGAATTTCTCACAAAGCTACTCGAGGGCTATCTGTGCTAGCCGTCCCTAATTTAGCAGTGTAAGACTAGAGGGAAGGCAGCTAGTCATCACCACCCACCGCCAACTCTTGGGCTACTCTATTACAAACGAATAGTGGGATTGACCGTCACATTATAACGCCCCCACGGGTGAAAGGGCGAGCATGTTTGGCGCGACGGGGATGCGAACCCGCGACCCTCAGATTACGAGTCGCACGCCTTAGATAAATGAATGAGATATTCCAAAAACTATGTGCGAAAGTTGTTGGGTTTTTTTTCCCTGCATCCGTTGCGTGCAAACACAAAAAACTGGCTAACAACATGGCTGAGGGGTTAGGCATAACGTCAATGAATATATATTGTTGTAGGTTCGTTGTCTTTATAAACATAGCACATGAACACCGGGCACAAAGACAAATGTTAAACCTATTCATTTTGTACAGTTTCATACAAATACACACATATATTGAGTATTTGATTGTGGAATACGCGCTTAATTACTTAATAAAGAATGCTCATTATTTTGTAAATTATCTGTTTGTTTTTTTCCTATTATGTGATTATCACTCAATCAAGGAAATAACAAAAAAGGAAATCGAAGCACCTTCAAAATGCTAGAATCTTCATCGTTCTCTTAAAGGCGCCGGCATGGCCAGGTGGTTAAGGCACTCGACTCATAGTCTGAGGGTCGCAGGTTCGAATCCCCGTCCCATCAAGAATGCTCACCCTTTCAGCCGTGGGGGCGTTATAGAAGGAAGGGAACTACTCATCGGCACCCACCGCCAACTCTTGGGCTGCTCTTCTATCAACAAGTAGTGGGATGGCCATAGAATTATAATTCACTCATGGCTGAAAGGACGAGCATGTGTGGTGTAATGGGGATTCGAACACTCGACTCCCAGATTGTGAGTCGAACGCCCTAACCACATGGCCATGCCAGGCCCACACAAGAGACATCTCTGTATGGCCAATCTTGATATACAACTGATAGACTACAAGGAAGACGCTTAATTAACAGCACCCACCGCCACTCTTAGGCTACTCATATCTAACCGAACATTTGAATTTGACTGTCAGTCTCATAACACATCTACATCTCTAAGGAAATGGGAAATGAACCATTAGTACTCGAATTCACACTTTTGTCACGCATTGGTAGTTAAGACGTTCAATTTGTAACTTGAAGATCCCGGTTTTAAATCCCTACCCTCGAACATTGACGCCCTTTCAGCAGTGAAGTGGTTATAATATGACGATCAATAGCAGCATTCGTTGGTAAAAACAATAGCCCAGTAGTTAACAGTGTTTTCCCTATAGTCTGTCGCTACCAAATTATGGACAGCTAGCCCTCGTGTAGCTTTGTACGAAATTCAAACGAAATAAATATTTACCCACATTTACAGTGTTTGTATAAATTACAATATCATTACATATTACTGGTTTATAACTGTGAACGTACAGTATTATTATTGTACAGTTTAGTGCAATGTTAAGATCCGGGATTCGATTCCCGCAAAGGACAGAGCGGCATTAGCCTGATGTGTAGTCGGTTGCGCAGAAAAACAAACCAAAATTCTTTAACATTTATCTTAGTGACTGCCATCTATGGAGACTTTTGAGAAATAAAAAGTAAAACAAAAAATAATTATAGTGTTTAATGTCAGTTAGCTTTCGAATCCTTTTGTGATTATTTCTTTAAACAGTAATATTATAATTTTCCACCTATTGACATAAATTAAAATCTAAATCTAAGGGTGAACTGATATTTTGATAAAGGGTAAGAAAAGGGTAATGTGATAATATACCCTGTAAATTCGTACGTACAGTAAATATGTTATCATGCGAGTTATGCTTTATTTATAAATAAGTAAAAGTCATGTAAAACACATTTGTTTAAGTACGTTTCTAAAGCTCTTGACACAGTCTACATAACCTTCCAAATTTTTATTTGTTTTTTGAATTGTGCGCAAAGCTATTTGAGGGCTATCTGCGCTAGCCATCCCCCAATTTAGCGGTGTAAGACTAGAGGGAAAGCAGCTAGTCATCACCACCCACCGCCAACTCTTGGGCTACTCGTTTACCAACGAATAGTGGGATTGACCGTCACATTATAACGACCCCACGGCTGAAAGGGCGAGCATGTTTGGTGCGACCGGGATTCGAACCCCGACTCTTTAAATGTTGTTTTTCTCAAATATTTCACGGATGAAGGTTGTTCTTGTTTGTACATTACAAATCTTCAAAGGTTATTTTCTATAAAAAGAACAGTAAATTATTGCTTAATGATTTTATAAAACAAAATCGTTAAAACATCGATTGCAACATTTTAGTATCAAATTCGGGGTTAGATCCATGCTGCTGACTCGGTGCAAACGGCCCATTATGAAGATTTATGCAAAAATAAACACACTAACACAAAAATTGAAAGTCGTTAGGATGTTCTTAGTAGAGAGATTCTTCAATAGCCGCGGCGGTAATTAGATTTCAAATCGGTCAAGAGGTGGAGGTAAAAACAAAAAAACGAAGCTCGCAGCCATTCTATGAAGTGCTGTGCCGACGCTAAAAATCGATAGTAAAAAATAAACATTACCTTTAGGTCGCACAATCCCTCATAATCTTCCGCTGGAAACCACTTTTATTTGCTTAAATTCTTAGTAGATATTGTTGTATATTACTAGAGAAACTAAGTTGAAATTACATTTCTCAAGGTTTTATCAGTGCTTCTAAAAATGGTTTTGCAAAAGGAAATATAAGTCCCAGTAAATGGAAAAATAAATTATTTTCATCCTAGGATTCACATTTTACCATGGTTGTTCGACTTTGTGGGTTTTCAATAAAAATGGCATACGTTATTCCCTTTTAAAAGAGATAAACGCTTACGCTTTATGCAAAGTTGAAGTCTTGTTTAAAAAATTCTCCACGCATTTCTAAATCACTGATTAGATTAACTCCGAAAACGAGGCTCATTTTATCTATCCATTTCAATTCTACTTTAGCTATTCTATTGTTTCACCCAACTGTCAACACTCTGGAATGCAAAATAAATAAAAAATTAGAAAAACCTCAAAATACAATAAACCAGAGGAAACGTTTTCATGATTGGTTGTCCATGCAGTCATAAAACAATACTAATTGGTGTGGCTGTCTAGTTTTGACCGTCTGCGTATACGGATGAACAAACAGACGTCACTTAACCTTTACACAGAAAGTAACGCAGAAGGTTACGAGAAGGAACAGAAAACCCTATAGTGAAATACTTCAAGATGTCATATTATATTTCTTTTGTTCAGTATCAGTTGGCTGTTTGTAATTAAAATAAATCTCTTGCTTGGCTCTAATTCGTTTATTTAACTCGCTCAACCAACTTTGTGTTTAATTATCGGTTTTGTATTATTCCATGTTCTGTTTATTTGGGCTCCAGCATGGCCAGGTGGTTAAGGCACTCGACTCGTCATCTTAGGGTCGCGGATTCGAATCCCCGTCACACCAAACATGCTCGCCTTTTCAAACGTGGGAGCGTTATAATGTGACGGTCAATCCCACTATTCTTTGGTGAAAGAGTAGCCCAAAAGTTAGCGGTGGGTAGTGATGACGAGCTGCCTTCTTTCTAGTCTTATAATGCTAAATTAAGGACAGCTAGCTGAGATAGTCCTCGTGTAGCTTTGAGCGAAATTCAACACAAATCACATCTGTTTGTTTGTTTAAAGTTAAACAACGGCCTATCTGTGCTTTTCCCACCACGAGTATCAAAATCTGGTTTCCAGCGTTGTAACTCCACTGACATGCTGCCTTGCCACTAGGACCTTCTTGTTGTCAACAGTTGTTGGAAAGATGTGCATCTATTTTGATCTATAGCAGTATCTAAAGTTTTATAAACTGTGCGTGATTAAAATATGTTACCTTTAAAGCTTTCAGGCTTACCATCGTGCCATTCTACCTTCCCCAGTGACTCATCGGTAAGCCTAACGATTTATGACTCTAAAATCAGGTTTCGATACCCGCAGTTTCTTCGACACAGATGGCCCATTGTGTATCATTGTGCTCAGCAACAAATTAACCATCATTTCATACCTGAGACGCAAGGGTTAAATAAAGGTTAAACATGACATCATTGGGAGAACCACATGACATCATTGGAAGAACCAGATGACATCATAGGAAGAACCACATGACATCATAGGAAGGAACACAATATTTCGGTTGTGGTGATGGTGGTGGTGACAGTAACAACAGTGTGGAAATCATATTAACACACCTATGATAAATCTACATTAAATAATTGTAATTCGAATTATAAACTGTTGTTAGGACTGTGTGCGAATATTTTTAGTGATTTGACTACAAAATTTAGTCACAGATGTCTCAGTTTAAAACTGTAATAATGATGTTGAACATATGAGGTTATCAAACAAGTCAACAAGTTTCATTACAATAAAATATTCACTCTTTAAATTATAAGTTTTATGAAAACTGCCTTTAAATTCAAATATAATTTGCTTTATTAAACAGCTACTGTTCCAGAAAGATGTCTGTTCTGTGAAAGTAGGTATTCTCAGGGGAATCTACTTCCTTCACCCCCACATTAATTAACTTGAGCATTGGACGTACAGGTCCCCGCCCTGTCGAAATGGGACCGTCTGCCTATTTCATCAGTCATTATATTTCGATTACATTCGATGCTTAATAACTTATTGAAAACAGCTAACTTGTCACTTTTCACTTGTAACTAATCAATCAGTTTAAGTCAAATTACTGGTTATCTTTGAACTGAATGCTTTGATATCATGCTGATAATACACACAACCTGAAACCGTGTGTGTGTGTGTGTTTTTCGTATAGCAAAGCCACAAAGAGCTATATGCTCAGCCCACCAAGGGGAATGGAACCCCTGATTTTAGCGTTATAAACCTGCAACAGACAAAAATAAACAATAATCTGAATCCACGAACCTCCATTAAACTCCTTCACGGATTGTCGTCTACCTTTACTCAGCTAAACAAAATTCACTCCCTCGGAATTCTAAGCAACATCTTCATTAAAGTGAGAAATACATCACAGGTGCGGGGCGAACTGGAACGTTTGTTCCTGAGCGCCCCTATTAGTTAGGGTCCACAAGTATCTTTGTCGCGCTCCAATTCTTCAAACTAAAAGCTTATCAAGTTTAGATATAAGAAAAGGACACCAAAGACAGTCTCGTGCAGCCATCTTTTTTAACCACTCGCACCACTGTATAGTAGAGAGTTGTCAGTCAGTAGACACTAAAATGACGTCACATAAGTGAAGCTTCATGCTGCAGTTTGTACTGTCGTGATGTCAATAAAATGTACGCACGCCATGAATCACGAAAAGAGATTGTTTTGTTTGTTTTTGAATTTCGTACGAAGCTATCGAGGGCTATCTGTGCTAGCCGTCCCTAATTTTGCAGTGTAAGACTAGAGGGAAGGCAGTTAGTCATCACCACCTACCGCCAACTCTTGGGCTACTCTTTTTACCAACGAATAGTGGGATTGACCGTCACATTATAACGCCCCCACGGCTGAAAGGGCGAGCATGTTTGGCGCGACGGGGATGCGAACCCGCGACCCTCAGATTACGAGTCGCACGCCTTAACACGCTTGGCCATGCCGCGCCCCACGAGAAGAGAGTTATGCACTCTGTAGACTACAGCAAAGCACGTATGTGAACTTCAAAACCAAAAAATAAAAAAAAATATTTGTTACACTTAATTTTGGTTTTATTTACTCGTGAAGCTGGACTATTTCAGGGTTAGTTTCAGTAATACCTTTCCGAATAACTAAAAAGTATATTTAACTCTTTACAGAAGGGAATATTGTAACTCTGTTTGTACATGTGGGTGTGAAAGGGCTAAAGGGTTCTCGGTCCTCCCTCTATTTTAACACTAGTTGGTGTAAGTTCATCTTTGTATTCTTTCTTAACTTATTACTTCGCTGTTTCTTTTTTGAATCATCTATGTTTTAACTTCCTTTACACGAAACAAAGAACAGAATAATTATGCAGCCTGTTTTGTTATCATACCAGTTTCAAAAAACCGAAACTATTTTCTGATCTCTTTGTGGCATACAATCATAACGATCTCTAAAGGAAGATTGGTTTTGTTTGTTTTGAATTTCGCGCATACCTACACAAGGGTTACCTGCGCTAGCCGTCCCTAATTTAGCGATATAAGGCTAGAGAGAAGGCAACTAGTCATCACCATCCACCGCCAACTGTTGGGTTTAACAACGAATAGTGGAATTGATCGTCACATTATAACGTCCCCACGGCTGAAAGGGCGAGCATGTTTGGTGTGACGGGGACTCAAACCCGGGACACTAGATTACGAGTCGAGTGCCTTAACCACCTAGCCATGATGGGCCTCTAAACGAAGAAAACGAAACAACCTTTTGATTTCTTTGTACCATACGATCATACCAATCTCTAAACGAAGAAACCGAAACTAACGTCTCATCACTGGAACTTCTGATATACAGATATACGCCACTAATTATTTAATACGCGCTAGGTTAAAGTTTAGACGCGATTAAACAAAAATAAACTCGATCATAAAGGTATTTTACGCACCATAACGTTCTTCTTGTCAACAAGTTATCTTAGAACTTATCAAAGGCAAAGAAAATGGAAAAAGACACCTGAAGTGCCGGTTCCAAAAATAATATTTAAAATAGTTTATTTCATTAGATGAAACTGAAACATCTTAATTAAAACAAGTTTGGATATTCATAAGCAGAGACTGTTCATAACCACAACTTTCCCGTATTGTGGTTTTCTTTGCAATGCACCAAAGTAGAACAGAGAAGTCAACTTTCCCGTATTGTGGTTTTCTTTGCAATGCACCAAAGTAGAACAGAGAAGTCAACTTTTCCGTATTGTGGTTTTCTTTGCAATGCACCAAAGTAGAACAGAGAAGTCAACTTTCCCGTATTGTGGTTTTCTTTGCAATGCACTAAAGTAGAACAGAGAAATCAACTTTCCCGTATTGTGGTTTTCTTTGCAATGCACCAAAGTAGAACAGAGAAGTCAACTTTCCCGTATTGTGGTTTTCTTTGCAATGCGCCAAAGTAGAACAGAGAAGTCAACTTTCCCGTATTGTGGTTTTTTTTGAAATGCACCAAAGTAGAACAGAGAAGTCAACTTTCCCGTATTGTGGTTTTCTTTGCAATGTACCAAAGTAAAATAGGGAAATCAACTTTCCCGTATTGTGGTTTTCTTTGCAATGCAACAAAGTAGAACAGGGAAATCAACCGTTGAACAATTTCACGGACTTTCTCAGTTCTCATTGAAATATCTGTGTACATACTTCGTGTGTTTCTTATTTTATTCAAGCATTTATTGTGTAATAATATTATGTTCAAACTTTGCTCCTAAATTATTTTTTTTCTGATAACTTGCTTCGTTCATTTCACCAGCCGTTAAAGTCAGAGGTCATAAAACTGAAAATTTACTGTTCAATGAAAAACTGTGAACACGCGTATGAACTTGAGAATTGGCCCGGCATGGCCAAGCGTGTTAAGGCGTGCGACTCGTAATCCGAGGGTCGCGGGTTCGAATCCCGATCGCACCAAACATGCTCGTCCTTTCAGCCGTATGGGCGTTATGATGTGACGGTCAATCCCACTATTCGTTGGTAAAAGAGTAGCCCAAGAGTTGGCAGTGGGTGGTGATGACTAGCTGCCTTCCCTCTAGTCTTACACTACTAAATTAGAGACGGCTAGCACAGATAGCCCTCGAGTAGCTTTGTGTGAAATTCAAAAACGAACAAACTTGAGAATTGTATCAAATACGTGTGTTTTAGGGTTTCGCCTCAGCGAGTAGTCATATATTACATTACGAGCACAGATACAGAGATGGCAGTTCTATTGAATATATGTGTTTTTACAATTGCACATCAGTGAGTTCTTACGTGTTATTTTATGAACACAAATACAAACGTTGCAATTCTACAGTTCTATTGAGCATGTGTGGTTGTATAGCTACACATAATTGAGCATTCCCAAACTTTATGAATTTTCCTTTATTCAATTGTTTAACTTCGAGGAACGAGCTGAACATGCTGCTGACATTATGTTTTTTTGGGAAACTGTTTGTTTATTAACCGACATATATAGGTTGACATAAAGACCAATTTGAAAGAAAGTACGGTTACACAACGCCTTTTGTGGCAAACACCTGTCTTAATACGTTTATAAGCACAAACTTTGGAAATAACTTATAATTAAAAATATATATATATACAAATCAATAAATTAATATTTAGTAGTAGATTTGTACACTAGATGGCAATATAAACCATACGTTTCTGAATGTTACTCTTTGTAACTTAGAGTTCAACAGTCAAGCAATATTAAATCACCTATTCGATTGAATATTTGATGATACCGTTAGAGTCGCCGGTCAGTAAAGTGAAAACTTAAAGTGTCGAAATATCTTCTTACTCATACTGGGAACTTTCATTTAAATTTATGAGTTAAAGCACCCATAAAACACGGTTGCATAGTTTTGTTTTACATATCCTTAGTGTTAAATGTGAAGTACTTTTATTAAAATAACCAATTTTTGTAGCTAAAGATGTGTCTTAAATGATGAAATTTTTAATGATGTGTCACTTTAGTTCATAAAACTTTTTTCAACACGATGATTCAACTGAGAAACATTTTATAATAATTTTCCATAAGTTGTATCAGCTCAGGTATTATTATTGTTAAGTTAATTTTCATCGTTGTATTTTATCAGTTAATTGTAATAAACAAATACAATAATGTCATATTGTTTAATACAAATAAATTCATAATTTATTCAACTAATAAGGAACTCAAACGTGATCATCGTTTCGTTTCTGACCACCATAAACTAACCAGATAACTCAATGTAATCCACAGAGATAAAACACACTATTACATAAATAACATTTACCCATCGAGATGAAAGCGTATGTTAACTTAACAATATTTACCTCATCCATAAAGATAAAATATTGTTACTAGCTGTTACTACATATGTCGAATGTTGTGTTGTAAATCCACGATAATGTGTTATACATAGACTCTACTTCTTGCTAAGAATACTGTTACTACATATGTCAAATGTTGTGATGTAAATCCACGATAATGTGTTATATATAGACTCTAGTTCTTGCTAAGAATGCTGTTACTACATGTGTCAAATGTTGTGTTGTAAATCCACGATAATGTGTTATATATAGACTCTATTTCTTGCTAAGAATGCTGTTACTACGTATGTCAAATCTTGTGTTGTAAATCCACGATAATGTGTTATATATAGACTCTAGTTTATGCCAAGAATGCTGTTACTACATGTGTCAAATGTTGTGTTGTAAATCCACGATAATGTGTTATATATAGACTCTAGTCATTCCTAAGAATGCTGTTACTACGTATATCAAATATTGTGTTGTAAATCCACGATAATGTGTTATATATAGACTCTAGTTCTTGCTAAGAATGCAGTTATCAAACGTTGTGTTGTAAATCCACGATAATGTGTTATATATGGACTCTAGTTCTTGCTAAGAATGATGTTACTACGTATGTCAAATGTTGTGATGTAAATCCACGATAATGTGTTATATATAGACTCTAGTTCTTGCTAAGAATGGTGTTACTACATATGACAAATGTTGTGTTGTAAATCCACGATAATGTGTTATATATAGACTCTAATTCTTGCTAAGAATTCTGTTACTACGTATGTCAAATGTTGAGTTGTAAATCCACGATAATGTGTTATGTATAGACTCTAGTTCTTGCTAAGAATGCAGTAACTACGTATGACGAATGTTGTGTTGTAAATCCACGATAATGTGTTACATATAGACTATAGTTAATGCTAAGAATGCTGTTACTACATGTGTCAAATGTTGTGTTGTAAATCCACGAAAATGTATTATATTTAGACTCTAGTTCTTGCTAAGAATGCTGTTACTACATATGTCAAATGTTGTGTTGTAAATCCACGATAATATGTTATATATAGAATATAGTTCTTGCTAAGAATGGTGTTACTACATGTGTCAAATGTTGTGTTGTAAATCCACGATAATGTGTTATATATAGACTCTAGTTCTTGCTAAGAATGCTGTTACTATGTATGTCAAATGCTGTGTTGTAAATTCACGATAATGTGTTATATATAGACTCTAGTTCTTCCTAAGAATGATGTTGCTACATATGTCAAATGTTGTGTTGTAAATCCACGATAATGTGTTATATATAGACTCTAGTTCTTGCTAAGAATGCTGTTACTACGTATGTCAAATGTTGAGTTGCAAATCCACGATAATGTGTTATATATAGACTCTAGTTCTTCCTAAGAATGATGCTACTACGTATGTCAAATGTTGTGTTGTAAATTCACGATAATGTGTTATATATAGACTCTAGTTGTTGCTAAGAATGCTGTTACTACGTATGTCAAATGTTGAGTTGTAAATCCACGATAATGTGTTATGTATAGACTCTAGTTCTTGCTAAGAATGCAGTAACTACGTATGACGAATGTTGTGTTGTAAATCCACGATAATGTGTTACATATAGACTATAGTTAATGCTAATAATGCTGTTACTACATGTGTCAAATGTTGTGTTGTAAATCCACGAAAATGTATTATATTTAGACTCAAGTTCTTGCTAAGAATGCTGTTACTACATATGTCAAATGTTGTGTTGTAAATCCACGATAATATTTTATATACAGAATATAGTTCTTGCTAAGAATGCTGTTACTACATGTGTCAAATGTTGTGTTGTAAATCCACGAAAATGTATTATATTTAGACTCTAGTTCTTGCTAAGAATGCTGTTACTACATATGTCAAATGTTGTGTTGTAAATCCACGATAATGTGTTATATATAGACTCTATTTTTGCTAAGAATGCTGTTACTACGTATGTCAAATGTTGTGTTGTAAATTCACGATATTGTGTTATATATAGACTCTATTTCTTGCTAAGAATGCTGTTACTACGTATGTCAAATGTTGTGTTGTAAATCCACGATAATGTGTTATATATAGACTCTAGTTCTTACTAAGAATGCTGTTACTACGTATGTCAAATGTTGAGTTGTAAATCCACGATAATGTGTTATGTATAGACTCTAGTTCTTGCTAAGAATGCAGTAACTACGTATGACGAATGTTGTGTTGTAAATCCACGATAATGTGTTACATATAGACTATAGTTAATGCTAATAATGCTGTTACTACATGTGTCAAATGTTGTGTTGTAAATCCACGAAAATGTATTATATTTAGACTCAAGTTCTTGCTAAGAATGCTGTTACTACATATGTCAAATGTTGTGTTGTAAATCCACGATAATATGTTATATATAGAATATAGTTCTTGCTAAGAATGCTGTTACTACATGTGTCAAATGTTGTGTTGTAAATCCACGAAAATGTATTATATTTAGACTCTAGTTCTTGCTAAGAATGCTGTTACTACATATGTCAAATGTTGTGTTGTAAATCCACGATAATGTGTTATATATAGACTCTATTTTTGCTAAGAATGCTGTTACTACGTATGTCAAATGTTGTGTTGTAAATTCACGATATTGTGTTATATATAGACTCTATTTCTTGCTAAGAATGCTGTTACTACGTATGTCAAATGTTGTGTTGTAAATCCACGATAATGTGTTATATATAGACTCTAGTTCTTACTAAGAATGCTGTTACTACGTATGTCAAATGTTGAGTTCTAAATCGACGATAATGTGTTATATATAGACTCTAGTTCTTCCTAAGAATGATGCTACTACGTATGTCAAATGTTGTGTTGTAAATTCACGATAATGTGTTATATATAGACTATAGTTGTTGCTAAGAATGCTGTTACTACGTATGTCAAATGTTGTGTTGTAAATTCACGATAATGTGTTATATAGACTCTAGTTCTTGCTAAGAATGCTGTTACTACGTATGTCAAATGTTGTGTTGTAAATTCACGATAATGTGTTATATATAGACTCTAGTTCTTGCTAATAATGGTGTTACTACATATGTCAAATGTTGTGTTGTAAATTCACGATAATGTGCTATATATAGACTCTAGTTCTTGCTAAGAATGGTGTTACTACATATGTCAAATGTTGTTTTATAAATCCACGATAATGTATTATATATAGACTCTAGTTCTTGCTAAGAATGCAGTTACTACGTATGTCAAATGTTGTGTTGTAAATCCACGATAATATACTATATATAGACTCTAGTTCTTGCTTAGAATTGTGTTACTACATATGTCAAATGTTGTGTTGTAAATCCACGATAATGTGTTATTTATAGACTCTATTTCTTACTAAGAATGGTGTTACTACATATGTCAAATGTTGTGTTGTAAATCCACGATAATGTGTTATATATAGACTCCAGTTTTTGCTAAGAATGCTGTTACTACATATGTCGAAAGTTGTGTTGTAAATTCACGATAATGTGTTATGTATAGACTCTAGTTCTTGCTAAGAATGCTGTAACTACATGTGTCAAATGTTGTGTTGTAAATCCACGATAATGTGTTATGTATAGACTCTAGTTCTTGCTAAGAATGCTGTTACTACATATGTCGAATGTTGTGTTGTAAATTCACGATAATGTGTTATATATAGAATCTAGTTCTTCCTAAGAATTCTGTTACTACATATGTCAAATGTTGTGTTGTAAATTCACGATAATGTGTTATATATAGACTCTAGTTCTTGCTAAGAATGCTGTTACTACGTATGTCAAATGTTGTGTTGTAAATCCACGATAATGTGTTATATATAAACTCTAGTTCTTGCTAAGAATGCTGTTACTACATGTGTCAAATGTTGTGTTGTAAATCCACGATAATGTGTTATATATAGACTCTAGTTCTTGATAAGAATGCTGTTACTACATGTGTCAAATGTTGTGCTGTAAATCCACGATAATGTGTTATATATAGACTCTAGTTTTTGCTAACAATGCAGTTACTACGTATCTCAAATGTTGTGTTGTGAATCCACGATAATGTGTTATGTATAGACTCTAGTTCTTGCTAAGAATGCTGTTACTACGTATGTCAAATGTTGTGTTGTAAATCCACGATAATGTGTTATATATAGACTCTAGTTCTTGCTAAGAATGCTGTTACTACGTATATCAAATGTTAAGTTGTAAATCAACGATAATGTGTTATATATAGACTCTAGTTCTTGCTAAGAATGATGTTACTACGTATGTCAAATGTTGTGTTGTAAATTCACGATGATGTGTTATATATAGACTCTAGTTCTTGCTAAGAATGCTGTTACTACGTATGTCATATGTTGTGTTGTAAATCCACGATAACGTGTTGTATATAGACTCCAGTTCTTGCTAAGAATGCTGTTTTTACATGTGTCAAATGTTGTGTTGTAAATCCACGATAATGTGTTATATATAGACTCTAGTTTTGCTAAGAATGCTGTTACTACGTATCTCAAATGTTGTGTTGTAAATCCACGACAATGTGTTATATATAGACTTTAGTTCTTCCTAAAAATGGTGTTACTACATGTGTCAAATGTTGTGTTGTAAATCCATTATAATGTGTTATGTATAGATTCTAGTTCTTGCTAAGAATGCTGTTACTACGTATGTCAAATGTTGTGTTGTAAATCAACGATAATGTGTTATATATAGACTCTAGTTCTTGCTAAGAATGCTGTTACTACATGTGTCAAATGTTGTGTTGTAAATCCACGATAATGTGTTATGTATAGACTCTAGTTCTTGCTAAGAATGCTGTTACTACGTATGTCAAATGTTGTGTTGTAAATCCACGATAATGTGTTATATATAGACTCTAGTTCTTGCTAAGAATGCTGTTATTACATGTGTGAAATGTTGTGTGGTAAATCTACGATAATGTGTTATATATAGACTTTAGTTCTTGCTAAGAATGCTGTTACTACATATGTCAAATGTTGTGTTGTAAATTAACGATAATGTGTTATATATAGACTCTAGTTCTTGCTAAGAATGCTGTTACTACGTATGTCAAATGTTGTGTTGTAAATCCACGATAATGTGTTATATATAGACTCTAGTTCTTGCTAAGAATGCTGTTATTACATGTGTGAAATGTTGTGTGGTAAATCCACGATAATGTGTTATATATAGACTTTAGTTCATGCTAAGAATGCTGTTACTACATATGTCAAATGTTGTGTTGTAAATTAACGATAATGTGTTATATATAGACTCTAGTTTTTGCTAAGAATGCTGTTACTACATATGTCAAATATTGTGTTGTAAATCCACGATAATGTGTTATGTATAGATTCTAGTTTTTGCTAAGAATGCTGTTACTACATGTGTCAAATGTTGTGTTGTAAATCCACGATAATGTGTTATGTATAGACTCTAGTTCATGCTAAGAATGCTGTTACTACATGTGTCAAATGTTGTGTTGTAAATCCACGATAATGTGTTATATATAGACTCTAGTTTTGCTAAGAATGCTGTTACTACGTATCTCAAATGTTGTGTTGTAAATCCACGACAATGTGTTATATATAGACTTTAGTTCTTCCTAAAAATGGTGTTACTACATGTGTCAAATGTTGTGTTGTAAATCCATTATAATGTGTTATGTATAGATTCTAGTTCTTGCTAAGAATGCTGTTACTACGTATGTCAAATGTTGTGTTGTAAATCAACGATAATGTGTTATATATAGACTCTAGTTCTTGCTAAGAATGCTGTTACTACATGTGTCAAATGTTGTGTTGTAAATCCACGATAATGTGTTATGTATAGACTCTAGTTCTTGCTAAGAATGCTGTTACTACGTGTGTCAAATGTTGTGTTGTAAATCCACGATAATGTATTATATATAGACTCTAGTTCTTGCTAAGAATGATGTTACTACATATGTCAAATGTTGTGTTGTAAATCCTCGATAATGTGTTATATATAGACTCTAGTTCTTGCTAAGAATGCTGTTACTACATGTGTCAAATGTTGTGTTGTAAATCCACGATAGTGTGTTATATATACACTCTAGTTCTTGCTAAGAATACTGTTACTTCGTATGTCGAATGTTATGTTGTAAATCCACGATAATGTGTTATATATAGACTCTAGTTCTTGCTAAGAATGCTGTTACTACTTATGTCAAATGTTGTGTTGTAAATCCACGATAATGTGTTATATATAGACTCTAGTTCTTGCTAAGGATGCTAATACTACATGTGTTAAATGTTGTGTTGTAAAAACATGATAACGTGTCATATACAGAGTCTAGTTAACATTACAGATTTTTGTTATTACATATGTTAAATACTGAATTGTAAACACATAATAACGTATCAAAGTTTTGTTATGTGAATAGGCTTAGTTCCACTTTATATAGTTTTTACTGTTATCTGGTTTATGAAATCTGTTAAAACTGTTCGAGTTTGTTACTATTGTTATGTTCACGTAATTTAAAAAGTGTTTCTGGTTCTCTTCTTTATGAATAAATTTCACGTTAGTGTGAACTTGTTTACGTATTCTAGAAATGACTGTTGATGGCTGTTGTTTCCAAATCCACGTTAATACATCGTCAGCGGATCTGACTCACAATGTTGTATAGATGGATTAATGGTGTGTTTGAATTTCGCGCAAAGCTACGCGAGGGCTTTAAATTAACTTCTAATTTTTTAAAGTTTCATAACCTTAATGAGTTTCGTAAATTTTTCTTTACAAGAACGTAAGTGGGTTGTGGATTCTCGTGATTCCTGGTTATGGTAGTCCGTTTTGGAATTTCGGGCAAAGCTACACGAGGGTTATCTGCGCTAGCCATTCCTAATATAGCAGTATAAGACTAGAGGGAAAGCAGCTAGTCACCTCTACCCACCGCCAACTCTTGGGCTACTCTTTTACCAACGAATTGTGAGACTGACCGCACCTCATAATGCTCCCACGGATGAAAAGGCGAGCATGTTTGGTGCGACAGGGACGCGAACCCGCAACCCTCAGATTACGAGTCGCACGCCTCAACCACCTGGTCATGCTGGGCCGATAAGTTAATAGGCTTACAATGTTAATATTTGGAGCTTAGTTCCTCGCGATGGACAAAATACATCAGAAACAACAATCACTTTATAAGCTTTAAACAAAATCGAAATCAGCTCTTAACCGACCAAAAAAAACGTGATACTTTAATAAGCTTCCAGACATCTAAGACATCCTAAGACTGCAAGACAAAGAGAAATAGTGAAAAACAAAATGCCACCTGCTAGTACAGCGATATGTCTCCGGATTTACAACGCTAAAAGCAGGGGTTCGATTCCCCTTGGTGGGCTCAGCAGATACCCCTATGTAGCTTTGCTATAAGAAAACACACAGCTATTGCAAAATATTCTAACAAATTAAAACTAATAATAAAATCAATTGTCTATGTAGTACTCTAAACTTCCACCAATATATTAGGCTTAACTGTGCTCTATGCAATCTATACTACTTGAGTTATCAACTTAAATCCTGGTGTATCACCTACAATATTTTTCAGATTTCTCTGAAATTTCCACATCTCTGTTACAGGTTGGTTTCTGTACAATGAAATGTTCTCTAATTTCCGGCCCGACGTGGCCAAGCGTGTTAAGGCGTACGACTCGTAATCCAAGGGTCGCGGGTTCGATTCCTTGTCCTACCAAACATGCTCGCCCTTTGAGCTGTAGGGGCGTTATAATGTTACGATCAATCCCACTATTCGTTGGTAAAAGAGTAGCCCAAGAGTTGGCTGTGGGTGGTGATGACTAGCTGCATTCCCTCTGGCCTTACATTGCTAAATTAGGGACGGCTAGCGCATATAGCTCTCGAATAGCTTTGTGCAAAATTCTAAAACAAACAAACAAACTTTCTGCCTAAACAAAATAAATACCAACTGCACTTACTCTTGGAGGCTTTGGATTTACAATTAATTGTTTAAATAGTTTTTTATTCTAATTCTAAAACATATGACAACTGCAAGGTTGATCTGAAACTAACAAAACTCTCTAATTTCTTCTGGTTGGTTATACACGTTTATTTATTTGTACGTTCCTTTCAAGTATTATCTTCTATTTTGGAATTTAATTTAATGTTCATGGTCGAGAGGATTCCATCACACAGGTAGTAAAGTTTTGGTGATGAATTTAAAATATGCATAGATTATTATTATGTAAACGTAACTTCTCTGATTCATCATTTCCTGTGTTAAAACGCCCCTTCCAACCTAATTTTTTATTATTTTCTTTGTTTCATTTTCGGTTAGAAATATCTTCCATCTGCGAAGGGTCCGTCTACATACTTCTCCATCTACATGGTAACTGAACTTCAAATGACCTTTTTACTGGCTTCAATGAACCAGGAAAGTATTATGGCCAACCTGACCTTCACTCCACTTAACACTACGAATGATGTCATATTGATTCACTCTTTCTCTCATTGTCTATCATCACCAGGTCACGTACATTCATAAACGCAATGGACCACAGCATTTCTGGGTATTTAAACGTAAACTGGAAACTGTTTCTTTTGCTAGACGGCTAAGTAACGTTTATTGTAAGCATAAAAGCTGGAAGACATGGGTACGAGAATATCCCCCTTCAAGGTGAGTTAAACTTAAGTTATGACTTTGTTCTACCAGTGTACGTTTAATGATAGTTCATAACTGAGACACAATCGTGATTTTGTGTTGAAATCTGTGGTAGTTCTTAGTTTCGACTAGAGGGAAGGCAGCTAGTCATCATTACCCACCGCCAACTCGTGGGCTATTCTTTTACCAACGAATAGTGGGATTGACCGTAACATTATAACGTCCTCACGGCTGGGAGGGCGAACGTGTTTGGTGCGACCGGGATTCGAACCTGCGACCCTCGGATTACGAGTCGCACGCCTTAACACGCTTGGCCATGCAGGGCTCTAATACTCTAATAAAGGCACCATGGGTCCTTCACCATCTGTGTAGCTGTTCCCCTCAAGCCAGATTCTTTCTGTTCGTGCAGTGCAATTATGGAAAATATATTAAACAAGAAAAATTTTGCGAGAGACTAAACCTTTGAAACTAAACAATTTACCAATAATATTTCGTGATATGGTTGATAAACGAAGGCATGGCTTATCCAAGTCTAGATTTCTCGTTGTTCATGCAGTGTTAAAAAGTAGTGAAAATCTCTAATCTGATTTCACTGCACAACAATTGTTTTGAAGAGTTTTGCTTCCTGAAAAGTTTTTGCTGATTGTGACAGGTACCTGGTGGGTATGCACAAATATAGTTTTGGTTTTGCTTCATCACGTAGGAACTCTGAGAAATAGACAATTAACTGTTTACCGCCAATAACGTATTTCATTACGTTTATGTTTCTGATACGCTATTAAGTTCAACATAATTAAAAGTGATTTGCTTCTGATTTTCGTTTGTATTCAATGTCCGGTGCGTCACGTTACAGTGTCCAACAGTAGTTAGCAAGAATTGACGGATTCCAGTTGTCCTGATATCGTTTTTCCATTGTAACAAAACTGAAGATTTCGATGAAATGGCTGATACGTGAAAGTGATTTACATTACAGTCGCAAATCTCACTTCTAAATACTTTTGTATAGCTTTAGTACAAATACATGTAAATCTTGATTCATATGTTGTTTTATTCAGACCTTATGTAAATGAAAATGTGCAAATTTGCCCGTTTTTACATATAAAATAAGTTAATTTCTAAACTCCATTATCCAGGTCACAAAAGCAAAGGTTGAAGGAAATAATGGCCATTTTCTGTAGTTTTACAATATAAGCATTTAAGAAATAACACATACAATCCAGGAACAAAATTTGTGTTATATAGTGTAATTAACAACAAATGCTATATCTTGTATATACTGTCAAAAGTTACGGTTTAAACTCCGAAAACCCACAAACTATTTGAAACCAATAAACCTTAACAATCTCATAAATATTGTTAACTTCACATAGTTGTTTTGTCAGGTCCTTTTGTCAGGACCCATGGTGCCTTTATTAGCGTGTTAGAGGCCGGCATGGCCAAGCGTGCTAAGGCGTTCGACTTGTAATCCGAGGGTCGTGGGTTCGAATCCCGGTCGCACCAAACATGCTCGCCCTCCCAGCCGTGAGGACGTTATAACGTAACTGTCAATCCCACTGTTCGTTAGTAAAAGAGTACCCCAAGAGTTGGCGGTAGGTGGTGATGACTAGCTGCCTTCTCTCTAGTCTTACACTGCTAAATTAGGGACGGCTAGCGCAGATAGCCCTCGAGTAGCTTTGCGCGAAATTCAAAAACAAACAAAACAATATTAACGTATTTTTATTGTTTTCAGATGCTCGCCCACACACTGTTAGCTGTGCTAGTAGTAGCGTGTTCAGCCTACTACAATAATCCGTATGATCAGTCCTGGAACAGATATGACCGTTATGGAGGATACGGTTATGGGTATCCGGGAATTTCTGGTAGAAATGGCCAATATGGCTGTCGCTATGGTAGCTATTGTAATGATCGCTATGGTTATGGTGGCTATGGAGGCTACGGTGGTGGATATGGAGGTTATGGAGGGTATGGTGGTAACGACGGCTATGGTGGCTACGGTGGATATGGAGGTTACGGCGGCTATGGTATTGGCGGTTATGGTGGTTACGGTGGATATGGTGGCTACGGTGGATATGGAGGTTACGGCGGCTATGGTAGTGGTGGTTACGGCGGCTATAGTAGTGGTGGTTACGGTGGATATGGTAGTGGTGGTTATGGTGGATATGGTGACTACAGTGGATATGGTGGCTACGATGGATATGGTTACAACAGATATGGTGGCTATGGAAGATACGGTCTTGGTGGTTATCCATATGATAGCTATTACAACCGATATGGCAAAAAATGAGTAGAAGTAAAGTCACCTTCTCATTGTTAGAGTAAGTACTTCCACTAGTATAGAAATGTTTGTCAGAAATGTTAAAAATAACGCACATTGTCATGTACTATATGTGTACTAATATATACAACACAAAATCGTTTTCAAATGACTCTTAAAAGTAAATTAGTTAGGACTTTTATGTGTGCAAAACAATATAAATTTTCGATTTACTTTTTAATTTTAAAATCAAATTTCTGATTTGTTTTTTTTTTTTTCCTTTTAGCCTAAATCATGGAACCTCAACAGGAATGTTTTTTTGTTTTTTTTTCTTCTGGAACCATTCAAGAACAACTGTTATTTCGTTCAGCTGATAACAAACATAAATGGTTTCATTTATTGGGTACATAAATCATTCATTTTCTTATCTTACTTCTTGAAACTCTTAGTGTGTTTTCCCCCTAGTGGTGAAACTTTTAAACATACATGTATTGAACAAAGATGTTGCATTTCGAGTCTGAGTCAGCTTTTGTATTTCTCAGAGATAAATAAACTTCTTCCGTATTACATTCTGTTGCGCAAATTTCAGTGAATGTGTGTTTTGTGTGTGTTTTATTATAGCAAAGCCACATCGGGCTATCTGCTGAGCCCACCGAGGGGAATCGAACCTCTGATTTCAGTTAATTAAATAAAATATAAATTAAATAAATACATGTCAATACAGAGGGATCTTTCTTGACGTTATATGACAGTTCTTAAATAATTGTAAAATAAAACAGTCTTACATTAGATACCATTAGTCACAATCTACATCACCAAGAGATAGGAAACAAAAACTGTATCAGGTTTCTGGTTTTCGGACCTTGCATTACTGATAATTACCGGATAACTCCGTATACAATTTCTATATAAATTGTTAAGACCCTAATGAGTTGAGGTTTTAGCCTTTATAAACACTATTTCTTGAACAAAGTCTCATCTTGTGAGATACTTTAGAAAATCTTTTGAACGATAGAGAAGCCAGTAAGAAATAGTTTAATAATAATGAAAAAGGTGTGACAAACGTTAACTAAAAAAATTCATACGTTTATCGGTAAGATATCACATCAAAATAATTTTGTTTCGTGTTCTTCTTGAAAAGCGTTAGCTGTCCATAACTTATGAACAATAGACTAGAGCGAATAATGCAACCCAAAACCATCCACGGTCAACGAGTAGTGGAATAGACCATAACATATGTAACAAACCTAGGGCTGAAAGGGTAGGCATCGTTGTTGACGGGATTCAAGCCAATGCGAGTCGTGTACTACCCTACCTACCAACCCAGGTCTCGACGTCAGAAGAAACAACAAATATGGTGATACGATACAAACAAACTATGGAAACAAAATATAAGAAGTTCAAATTAATTTTACAATAAATAAATTATTTCTGAGAGAGCCCTCTAGTGAGTCTGCAGATTAACAACGAAGCGAATTATGGTGGGAACAACACAGATAACCCTTTGTTTAATGTCGTGAACAACTGGAAAACAAACAAACGAAACTTTCACGTGAGTGCAACTTTATGGTACCTCTGCGTAAACGTAAGGGCATTTGTTTAAATGCCAGCAGTGAGCATAGCACATATACCCCATCGTATATCTTTGTAATAGAGGATCGCGGGTTCGAATCCCGGTCGCACCAAACATGCTCGCCCTCCGAGCCGTGGGAATGTTATAATGAGTCGGTCAATTCCACTATTTGTTGGTAATAGAGTAGCTTAAGAGTTGGTGGTGGGTGGTGATGACTAGCTGCCTTCCCTCTAGTCTTACACTACTAAATTAGGGACGGCTAGCGCAGAAAGCCCTCGAGTAACTTTGTGCGAAATTCAAATAACAAACAATTTTTGTAATAAATAACTAACAAACATAAATATTTCAGAAACTCTTTTCTATTACAGTTGCCGCCCCAGATAGCCCATTGTGTAGCTTTGTGATTAGTCCTAAACAAACAAATCTATTACAGTCATGTTAGAGTGTAGCAAATAGAAGTCTAGATTCTAGGTTTGATCTCCAGCAGTGTAGAGAGCGCGGATATCCCTTTGTGTAGTTATGCGCCAAAAGAGAGAGGTAGACGCATTTGAAAATGGGTTCTAAAACGACGCCATGGAATTTATTTTTCGTACTACATAATCTTCAATTTACTTCACACGTAGATAAGTCGGTTACAACAAAAACACACTACTCAAGAAATTTGAGATAACAGTTGTATTTCATGTTATCGATGTGTGCATTTTAGAATTTTAATGGAATTAAACATGCACTGGTTTATTTTCTTTATATTGAACCATTTTACACACGGGTAACGTCCCGTCTCTTTTAACTATCTCTATTACTGATGTAAACACATATGAATAATTCAATCACTTCACAAAAACGGGGCGAATGCCGCCTGGACGGGGTCACTTATTTTAACACCAGAACCACTATACAGTAGTGTGTTGTCCGTCAGTCAGTCAGTAGACACTAAAATGAAGTCATTTAAAGGAACCTTATTGTTGCAGTTAAACACGTGGATGCCATAAACCACGAGAAGAATAATGAACTATGTGGGCTAACAACAAAGCATGACCCATGAACTTGAAAAGCAAGAAAGAAAACATTTGTTGCTCCTAATTCTGGTTATATTAACTTTTGAAACGGAAAGTTTGTTTTTGAATTTTGCGCAAAGCTACTCGATGGCTATCTGCGCTAGCCGTCCCTACTTTAGCAGTGCAAGACTAGAGGGAAGGCAGCTAGTCATCGCCACCCACCGCCAACTCTTGGGCTACTCTTTTTACAAACGAATAGTGGGATTGACTGTCACATTATAACGCCCCCACGGTTGAAATGGCGAGCATTTTTTGTGCGACCGGGATTCGAACCCGCGACCCTCGGATTACGAATCGAACGCCTTAACCCACCTGGCCATGCCGGGGCCCACTTTTGAAACAGAACTCTTTCTAGGAACACGTGCAAGTACATCCAGTACATACCAAATATTTTATTTCACTTTTAAGTAGTTAAACCATAAAAACACTGAGATTCGATAAATCTAGCTGATGCGTTCCCATTGAGATTATATTTATTAATTCTATTGTAGGCTTACGTCTAATATCATCCGTATGGTGATTTAACTTCCAATTTTTTCTGCCTAGGCCCGGCATGGCCAAGCGTGTTAAGACCTCGAGAAGTTTTGTGCGAAATTCTAAAACAAACAAACAAATTTTCTGCCTAAAAAAAAAAAAAAATACCAACTGCACTTACTCTCGGAGGCTTTAGATTTACAATTAATTGTTTAAATAGTGTTTTTATTCTAATTCTAAAACATATGACAACTACAAGGTTGATCTGAAATGTATTAAAATATAAACAGACAGCTCTTTGTTTCTTACCTCAAACGTTTCGCAAGACATTTTTATATCAGCGATTCCAGAAGCTGCCTTTCCTACTTCTGAGTAAGAGCCACCAAGTGGATGGATGAAACATTAACAACAAATAATCTGATACGTTGGTTTTATTTTCATCAGTCGTACGTTACGAATGAGAACTGCTCAAACATATACCGAATAAAATCGTGTTCAACTATTAAAATAATTAAGAAATTCATAAATAAATATTGTAATCTTTTATTTTATGGTTCTTTAAAATAAAGATAATTTTGACATTTAAAGGCTGTAAGGCTTAACGAATGTAACAAATAATCTTTAGGGTGAGGCTTGAGTTACCATTACTGTTTCACTTAGATTTTGAACTTGATTTTTATTAAATATATGTTCTAGTTTCTAACTGTGACGCATCAAAGGTTACTGCACGTAATTACAGTATAAAACCACGGAATAGCTTGAAATATTGCACTGTTATATGAGGCTTTTTACTTCGTTTTATGAGACATTGCATTCTAAGAAAGGTGACACTAAAAGCTGTGCCTACAAGTAGCTTTAAAAGGAATTTTAAATGTTATAAGTAACACAAACATTTTGTAATCAAACAAACATGTCACGGCCAGTCGGTGATCGGGGTATCGGATTATAAACCTGATGCTCTGTTGTTACCACACATAAAAAGAATCGCCCTCTGCACGTTGGGACCATCTGTGTGTTAGTAGAGTAACAGTCAAATTCCACTAGTCGGTGTTACTGACTTTACCATAAAAAATACCATTTGCCTGAACTTATTATGCTTTGGTAATATATATCAAATAAAACAAAGGCCATGTTATCAATTTGTTATTAAAAATATTACATTAACAACACGTGAATGATTTAAATATTTTATAATGCGACCTAAAGTGGATAAATTACTAAATGAAACAGTTATATTACTAAGTGAAAGAGATAGGCGTGTTTAGCGTCATGAATTTCTTTCTCCCATCGAAATAAACGACAATAAAAACACAGAAGTAAAGGTTGGAATATTTTTTTATTATTTTTATATTATATACAAGAACAGCACAGCGTAAAAGAAGTGTTGTAATTACTTGGAATATCCCATAGTGACGTCATAAAAGTAGCAGTTAGAGACTTATGTTTCTTTTATTTGGCGTTCATCGTAACTGGAGAGACAGTAGAAAAATTTCATTTAAAAGTTTAGCCAATCTTGTTCGGAAGAAGGAACTGGATACCCTATAAATGAGAAACGAAAAATAAGAATATATGTTAATCGAAACTATGTTGGCAAAGGCCTAAAATAAATAACTTTCTAGAATATTCGTTAAAGGAAACGTTAAAAACAAATTAGCTGTTTGGATTTGTAAGTTCACTCGACGACAACCTTATAAAGGACCTTAAGTAGCGATAAATGTTCTGTTTTCCAGAAACATAAAGCCTTTACTTAACAAATCTGAATGTAATAATATTTTGTTTTCTACGATCCATTATTTAAAAGATACAGAATATATTTAGGCATTATTCGTAGCTGCTTATTGGATAATAACATTAATATTTTTGAGTCAGAATTCTTCAATTTTAACAGAGATTCTTTCTACTCACGAGACAGTTTAGTAGAAGGTCCAGGGATATCCGTGATAGTATCCTCGATAATAGTGATAGGGATACTCGAAGTTGAAACCATAAAAGGGAGCTTTTCCCTTAGTTTCGTATACTCTGCCTGTGTAGGGGCTGGACACCTGACCAGTTTCGATGTCGTAGGTGTAGCCGTTTGCGTATCTTACGGCTTGACCCATAGCGACGGTGGCCATAACGGCGACGACAAGAAGGACTAACTGCACGAGAGAAAGTGCACGAGATTCCTTTAAAAGTCCTTATTTCAAACACATTTCGAAACACAAGCGTACAATGTTAAAGTATAGGCTTAAATATAAATCAAAAGAGTCGTGTTTTTTTAAACTTATAAATACCTATAAGGAGCACATAATATCATAATGTAAAAGTTAGAGTTTGACTTGCGACCCGCAGAGGAAAACAACAGAAATTGTATTGTCAACTTATTCTGTTATTAAAGCCATATTTAAAGGAAGTCTTCTTTGATAAAATGTTAGCAGATTAAATTATAACACCATATGGAATATATATTTTAATTTATATTACAGTTTCCATGTATCATCCTTGATTATGAGCCTTCATGGATTGTATTTTTCTTTCAGTATTCCAGCCAGCATTACAATGCCTTTTATAACCTACTATTAACAAACTACGTTTTCAAATGAGATCGAATTCTGAACTTACCAGCTTGTTCATGTTGATAAGTTATGGTTATGTTTCTCTGCTTGACTCTGTCAGGCTATGTTTTCCTTCATCCTCCTGAGCACCTTTTATAGAACTGACCACAAGTTTTTCAGCATAACGTAACAAGAATGGCTGTTTAATTTACCTGTTTTGCTCCCCTCTATGCAGTGAGTTCAGTGTGGTCCCACAGTTGAAGATATAATGAATTACAAGGGGAAGAGGTATAGAAATATCAACGTGAGAGACCTCAGCTGAAGGCTAACCAGCCTCTACATCTTGATACTTCTTTGCATTTTTAAACATGGAACTGTGGGTTGAAAAGATATTTTTGTTGAAGGTCAAATGGTCAAAGTCCAGGAGTTGCAGAAATTAGTATCTAATAAAAAATATTTGACCCATTTCCTACAAGAAACTGGCTGGAGCTCGTATAGCAGAACAAACAGAGGAAGATTTCCTGTTGGATAATCTCCTCTGTAAAGGGCGGGGTTATCCTGGAAGATCACTTGGTTCTTCCAATGATAGTTATAAGATAAGACATACAATATTAGAGCGACAACCATATTTTATAAGATTTGTCAGTTTTTGTGTCTACCAGGTGTGATCCGGTTTCTTCAAGATCTAATTTATTGTTGGTGCTATTGAATTAAGAAGTATTTGTTCACGTTATTCAATAATAAATTATGTATTCATTCACTTAAATGCACACACACCTAGACAGAAAGCAAAATCAACCAATAAAAGTAAATATATCTCACGAATAAAAAAATCTTGAAACCATATACTGCTGCATACCATATATTCCTGACATCAGTAGAAACATAACCAACATTTGGCAAAAACTAGTAACAAAATATGGCATTCCAGTTAATACCAAATTTATTCAAAAACCAGGCACAAAACTGAGGTCTATACTATGTAAAAACTACACTGACAAACACCACACCAACATTATTTATAAAATACAATGTGATAACTGCCACGACTTCTATATTGGAAAAACAAGTAGAAAAATGGAAACCAGATTCAAACAACATAAAAAGTCACCTTCACACGTTTTCGATCACTGCAAGTCAAGTAAACACAACATAACCACAGAAAACACTCAAATACTAAATAAAGAAACAAACATAAACAAATGCAAAATTAAAGAAGCCTTACTTATACAACAACTTAAACCCAAAATGAACCAATATAAAGGAACGGCTTTATACCTATATTAATAAATAATAAAATAAATAATATAAAATTATATTCAAACATCTAAACACGTCCTCTACATTCCGACACTCAGTTATACAACCCTTGCAAACATGGTGTCAGCTTCCGCTCAGTTACCTCTTTCTTTGTGAACCTGACGATGACCGAAGAAGGTCGAAACGTTGTTCGCTCCTCTACGTAAAATATTTTCTCAACCCAAACGAAACGTTTTTACATATATATTTCTCTACAACTGGGTTTTCTCATCATCATTGATTTGTAATTATAGTATTTCATTAACACCGTAAGATATCAGGAAATAGCCTGAGCTTGTTATTCGTCTGCCAAGAGAACCTTCTGACCCTTTAATCGTCTCAGCATAATCATATAAAAGTCATCACACTCACGGTACATGCATGTATCATTGTGCTAGGCGATTAATTTCGTTTGTGTGTGTTTTTCTGAAAGCAAAGCCACATCGGGCTATCTGCTGAGCCCACCGAGGGGAATCGAACCCCTGGTTTTGGCGTAGTAAATCCGTAGACTTACCGCTCTACTAGTGGGGGCTAATTTTGTTTCATGTAAACATTAAAAAAAAATTCAGATATAAATGTTTTATTTTCGTAGACGAGTAAACATCTTGAAGCTCTAACTGTCAAAATTATTTAAAGATTCTGTCGACATAAACGAAGAGCGGTTAATAAAAATTATTGGTTAATAGATTAACATTATAGTAATTAGTTAACTTTTTGAAAATGGATGAAGTCCAAAAGGCCCGGTATGGCCAAGCGTGTTAAGGAGTGCGACTCGTAATCTGAGGGTCGCGCGTTCGCATCCCCGTCGCGCCAAACATGCTCGCCCTCCCAGCCGTGGGGGCGTTATAATGTTACGGTCAATCCCACTATTCGTTGGAAAAAGAGTAGCCCAAGAGTTGTCGGTGGGTGGTGATGACTAGCTGCCTTCTCTCTAGTGTTACACTGCTAAATTAGGGACGGCTAGCGCAGATAGCCCTCGAGTAGCTTTGTGCGAAATTCAAAAACAAACAAACAAAAAACAAGGAGTCCAAAAAATACAGTCCCCCGAGCGAAAGTTTGTGTTACTGTCAACGTGGACGAGTCCCCACGAATACTGATAAGTGTAAAACTTATAACCCTAAAACTGGAGAACAAATAAGTTTCATGAAACAAAACGAACTAGAAAATGGAAATCATCCTATTTTTGTACATATATGGAAAAAAAAACTCATTTGATATGACGTAATTCCTTGAACCTGACATGTTCTAAATGTTAGCGTTTTAAAATAATAACATGATGTTTAGGGACAACAAGGAACCTGTTGATTCATGGTTCTTCTCGGCTGTCCCCATCCTCTGAATCAAACTAAAATTATTAACTATTTATTTATTTGTTATTTTCTTAATTTCGCGCAAAGCTACTCGAGGGCTATCTGCGCTAGCCGTCCCTAATTTAGCAGTGTAAGACTAGAGGGAAGGCAGCTAGTCATCACCACCCACCGCCAACTCTTAAGCTACTCTTTTACCAACGAATAGTGGAATTCACCGTCACATTATAACGTCCCCACGGCTGAAAGAGCGAGCGCGTTTGGTGCGACCGGGATTCGAACCCGCGACCCTCGGATTACGAGTCGAACGCCTTCACACGCTTGGCCATGCCGGGCTAATTATTAACTAAATTAATTAAAAGAAATAAAACCAGTCCTTTCCGTTCATATATCTATCAACTGGTTCGTCTCCCATTACTGGTCACCGCAAAATTGCACTCTGCACTTTGGGACCATAGGTGCGTTATGTTTATATCGCACTCTTCGACTTGATGGGTAATGGGAACTTGTTGATGGGTGTTATGGCTTGTATACCTTTTTTCTAGCCTATCATCTCAAAGTTAGAAGTGATTTGTACGGATAGCTTTGGGCAGAAATCCAAATGAAATCTTAAAACACCTGCATATCAAATTTATATACACTTATAAAGTAACCAGGTCAATGTGGGTACAAGAGTTGGTCAGATAACACCACGGTACAACGTGGAATAAAATGTATTGTGATATAACCAACGTCTGCTGATATAGCACCGAGTCACAATTCCCACAAACAATGTAAACGTGTTTCTAATTTTTAGTTTAATTTGTCTTGAATATCACACACATCTAAACACTAGCCAGCCCTGAATTAACCTTAACAAAGTAGAGGAAAGGCGACAAGTCAACACCACCCACCGCCAACTCTTGGCCTACTCTTGAACCAACGAATAGTGGAATTGATCATAACTTTATAACGCCCCCACGGCTCAAAAGGCAGGCATGTTCAGTGAAGGGGATTTGAACCCCCGACCTTCATATTGCGCCTTGACCATTAGATTATGCCAAGTCTGTAATTTTTAAAACACACGTTCACTGTTTTACTTACATGTTGCTTCATTTTTCTAAGTAGTTTAACTGTAACCGACAAAGTACAGTGGTTACTTTGTATGTAGAGTTGCATGCTATATATCTTGCAGTTTTTGATGACGTACATATATTCATATAAATACTATAACATTATTTTTACACTTACTTCACATGTAACTCTGTGTTTAAATAAGTTATTTCAGTAACGATAGAAAGATGAGGTTATACACACAGTTGTAACAACAATACCATAAACATCAAGGATGGCACTCGTTACGTTTTGAACTTTTCTTTGTAACTGTAATGGTAAAATATGAAATATGCATCTGTAGTTGTATTGATAAAATGTGGGTCTTTCGCTAGTCGTGGGTTCGAATTCCTGTCGCACAATACATGCCCGCCCTGTCAGCCGTGAGGGCGTTAAAATGTATCGGTCGATCCCACTATTCATTGGTGAAAGAGTAGCCCAAGAGTTGGCGGTGGGTGGTGACAACTAGCTGCCTTTCCTCTGGTCTTACGCTGCTAAATTATGACGGCTATCGCAGATAACCCTCGTGTAGTTGTTCGCGAAATTCAAAATCAAACTGCCGCTGGTACAGAGGTAAGTCTACGGATTTACAACGCTAAAATCAGCGGTTCGATTCCCCTCGATGGACTCAGCAGATAGCCCGATGTGGCTTTTCTATAAGAAAATACACATACAATATCAAACACGTTTCTTATAGTTATAATGTAAGTTATATGAAACATGTTCTTACAGTTGTAGTGGTAAGTTGTGATACTCGATTCTAGTTTTAATCGTAAAATAGCTAAAACGAATCCGTAGTAGTACTGATAAAATATGAAACACGTTTTTACAATTATGACAACACAATGCGAAACGTGTTTCTACATTCGAAACGGTAAAATATAAAACAAGTTTTTACACTCGTATTAGTAAAGATCAAACTCTGTTTCTGTGGTTGTAAATATAAAAATTAGAAACACATTTCTACAATATTAATAATAACGTTACAAACATATTTTTATTGGTAAATGTTTAGAGACACGATTTAATGAAGTACACTTTATTATAACCATGTAGCGAAAGCTTAACAAACGTTTGAACTATAGAATGTAGTTTTTTTGGAATTTTTCAAGACAGAAGCGCTCAAGGTCTTATTCAGGGCCGCAGATATGTTAATGACGTCGTCTTAAGCAACCAGGTCCACGCCCAGCCTCAGCCAAGGTTAACACATCTAACAACACCCAGTATACAATAAAAGAAGTGTATTTTTAACCCAACTTCGACAATGCTCGTGTACCAGTATAACTAATTACCTTAAATATGAAACGTTTGAAACCTGAGAGATTGTATTAGTCTAATGAAAGAAAACTGACGTCTGTATTTCACTGTTTAAAGGTCTCGTTAAATGTAGAAAATTAAGTTTGTTTGTTTGTTTTTAAATTTCGCACAAAGCTACTCGAGGGCTATCTTCGCTAGCCGTCCCTAATTTAGTAGTGTAAGACTAGAGGGAAGGCAGCTAGTCACCACCACCCATCGCCAACTCTTGGGCTACTCTTTTACCAACGAATAGTGGGATTGACCGTCACATTATAACGCCCCCACGGCTGAAAGGGCGAGCATGTTTAAACGTGACGGGGATGCGAACCCGCGACCCTCAGATTACGAGTCGCACGCCTTAACGCGCTTGGCCATGCCGGGCCAAGATGCTATGGTGTATATTGTAAAACTATAACATTACGGTTTACAGTATTAGTTAAATCAGATATCAAAGTAAGGTGTGTGAATATACAAACATTTTCCCATAAAGTAATCACCTAAGAGCCAAAGAGATAGCACGCTCCACAACAGTTTCAAAATCTTAAACAAACAACGTCATGTGATTAGACTCACCATTTCGGCCATTTGTTTACCATCACTTCTTTTTATTTACAAACCATAAACACTCTTATAAGTTCCTCAGTGAATACTGGAAAGTCACCCGCTGGAAAAACGGAAAGTCTGTGGATTTACAACGCGAAAATTGGGGGTTTGATTCCTGTCGGTAGACTCAGCAGATAGCCTGATGTGACTTACCGGTTACAACTCTGAATTTTGGAGTTGAACATCACAAGGTTTGCATAGTTTGTTTTTGAATTTCGCACAAAGCTACTCGAGGGCTATCTGTGCTAGCCATCCCTAATTTAGCAGTGTAAGACCAGAGGGAAGGCAGCTAGTCATCACCACCCACCGCCAACTCTTGGGCTACTTTTTTACCAACGAATAGTGAGATTGACCGTCACATTATAACGTTCCCACGGCTCAAAGGGCGAACATGTTTGGTGCGAGTAAGTAGTGGACATACGGCACTGGAAATGAAAGGAATTTCGTTATTGTGTTTGGTACGACCGGGATTCGAACCCGCAATCCTCGGATTACGAGTCCAACGCCTCAACACGCTTGGCAATGCCGGGCCTAGGTTTGTGAGAAATAAAACATTCAGACATTTTTAAATAACTGTTTTTCAGTAAAATAGAATATTAATCAGTTGAAGTTTAATTCTCTGGTGATCCCCTCGAATGATCAGTAGTGAGCGTGAAGACTTATAAGGCTAAAACTCAGGCTTCGATGCCCGTGGAGAGCACAACACAGACAGCCCAACGTAAAGCTTTGAATTTAACACCAAACGAAATAAAAGCTCTCCAGTGACGATGCTTTGTAAAAACTTCCTGAGAGTCACGTTTCGTAACATCCGAGATGTAAAAAGTAAAGTAATCTAAGAAAAATATATTTTAAGTGTCAGTTTTATGTTACAACTTCTTTTCTAAATACATTGTACGTCAATGTAAGAGCTAAAAGATGTTTTATAGGAATATGACAAAAATATGTATTACTCATGTCGTGTCTTGTTTCAATTAATTTGCACAAGGGTGTACTTTAGGCTATCAGTTCAAAAGTAAGTTTTTGTTACTTAAAGTTGATAGTTCTGGCATGGCGAGGTGGTTAAGGCACTCGTTATCTGAGGGTCGCGGGTTCCAATCCCCGTCACACCAAACATGCTCGCCCTTTCAGCCGTGGGGGCGTTATAAAGTTACGGTTAATCCCACTATTCGTTGGTAAAAGAGTAACCCAAGAGTTGGCGGTGGGTGGTGATGACTAGCTGCCTTCCTTCTATTCTTACACTGCTAAATTAGGGACGGTTAGCGCATATAGCCTTCGTGTAGCTTTGCGCGAAATTCAACACAAACCATTGGACTTTAAGGCTTAATGACCAGCGACGGTCAAGTTCACTTGAACCTTTTCCTCCTATCAAAGTTATCACTTCATTTGCTGTAGAATACTGGTGTTGAATCTACATGCAGATTACACAGGTTATACAGGGAGTATACAACACAAAATAAATTGAAAGAAAGAGTTCTCTCTTTCAAAAAACGTTATCAAGTCCTCAGTGGAAGTGTAAAAGAAGTTGATGTGTTGTTATCATGGATAGTAAATATTATTATAAAACTTAACAAAAGTAGAAGAACTTGTCAAATAAGTAATTAAAATAACGAATTCAACTAATAATAATAATTAAGTAAAGGGTAATTGCTGCTAAACTTTCAACTTTAAATTGCCAAGAGTTTCCTTCAGTTTACATATATAGAACTACTTTTCTTGGTACCGCTTAACATAAGAACTTAACCCTCAACGCTTAATTTATTTTTGTTTATTAGAATTAAAAATGCCTTCAGTGGTTTTACTTATGTAAATACAAACGTATATGTTATTAATACGTCAGGAAAAGTAACTAGAAAAACGAATTTTTTACAAATAACTTTTTTATCTTAACAAACAGTGATCTGCTGGAGATTGAAACCACTGCAAGTGTGAATTATTGGGGCATTTGTTTAACAAATAGATGGACAACTAAAACTGCTGCAAGTTTGAATTATTGGGGCTTTTGTCTAGCAAATAGATGGACAACTAAAACTGCTGCAAGTGTGAATTATTGGGGCTTTTGTCTAACAAATTGATGGACGACTAAAACTACTTCAAGTTTGAATTATTGGGGCTTTGTCTAACAAATTGATGGACAACTAAAACTGCTGGAAGTGTGAATTATTGGGACTTTTGTCCAACAAATAGATGGACAACTAAAACTGCTGCAGATGTGTATTATTGGGGCTTTTGTCTAACAAATTGATGGACGACTAAAACTATTACAAGTTTGAATTATTGGGGCTTTTGTCTAACAAATTGATGGACAACTAAAACTACTGCAAGTTTGAATTATTGGGGCTTTTGTCTAACAAATAGATGAACAACTAAAACTGCTGCAAGTTTGAAATATTAGAGCTTTTGTCTAACAAATACATGAACAACTAAAACTGCTGCAAGTGTGAATTATTGGAGCTTTTGTCTAACAAATTGATGGACGGCTAAAACTACTGCAAGTGTGAATTATTGGAACTTTTGTCTAACAAATAGATGGACAACTAAAACTGCTCCAAGTGTGAATTATTGGGCTTTTGTCCAACAAATAGATGGACAACTAAAACTGCTGCAAGTGTGAATTATTGGGGCTTTTGTTTAACAAATAGATGGATAACTAAAACTGCTGGAAGTGTGAATTATTGGGACTTTTGTCTAACAAATTGATTGACGACTAAAACTATTACAAGTTTGAATTATTGGGGCTTTTGTCTAACAAATTGATGGACAATTAAAACGACTGCAATTTTGAATTATTGGGGCTTTTGTCTAACAAATTGATGGACAACTAAAACTGCTGCAAGTGTGAATTATTGGGCTTTTGTTTAACAAATAGATGGACAACTAAAACTACTGCAAGTTTGAATTATTGGGGCTTTTGTCCAACAAATAGATGGACAACTAAAACTGCTGCAAGTGTGATTTATTGGGGCTTTTGTCTAACAAATAGATGGACAACTAAAACTGCTGCAAGTGTGAATTATTGGGACTTTTGTCTAACAAATTGATTGACGACTAAAACTGATCCAAGTGTGAATTATTGGGGCTTTTGTCTAACAAATAGATGGACGACTAAAACTATTACAAGTGTGAATTATTGGAACTTTTGTCTAACAAATAGATTGACAACTAAAACTGCTCCAAGTGTGAATTATTGGGACTTTTGTCTAACAAACAGATGGACGACTAAAACTGCTCCAAGTGTGAATTATTGGGACTTTTGTCTAACAAATAGATGGAGATCTGAAACTGCTGCAAGTGTGAATTATTGGGGCTTTTTCTAACAAATAGATAAACAACTAAAACTGCTGCAAGTTTGAATTATTGGGGCTTTTGTCTAACAAATTGATGGACAACTAAAACTACTGCAAGTTTGAATTATTGGGGCTTTTGTCTAACAAATTGATGGACGACTAAAACTACTACAAGTGTGAATTATTGGGGCTTTTGTCTAACAAATAGATGAACAACTAAAACTGCTGCAAGTTTGAAATATTAGAGCTTTTGTCTAACAAATACATGAACAACTAAAACTGCTGCAAGTGTGAATTATTGGAGCTTAAGTCCAACAAATTGATGGACGCCTAAAACTACAACAAGTATGAATTATTGGGGCTTTTATCTAAAAAAATAGATAGACAACTAAAACTGCTGCAAGTTTGAATTATGGGGGCTTTTGTCTAACAAATTAATGGACAACTAAAACTACTGCAAATTTGAATTATTGGGATTTTTGTCTAACAAATAGATGGACAACTAAAACTACTGCAAGTATGAATTATTGGGGCTTTTGTCTAACAAATAAATGGACAACTAAAACTGCCGCAAGTTTGAATTATTGGGGCTTTTGTCTAACAAATAGATGGAGAACTGAAACTACTGCAAGTTTGAATTATTGGTGTTTTTTGTAACAAATAGATGGACAACTAAAACTGCTGCAAGTGTGAATTATTGGGACTTTTGTCTAACAAATAGATGGACATCTAAAACTGCTGCAAGTGTGAATTATTGGGCTTTTGTCTAACAATTAGATGGACAACTAAAACTACTACAAGTGTGAATTATTGGGGCTTTCGTCTAACAAATTAATGGACAACTAAAACTACTGCAAGTTTGAATTATTGGGGCTTTTGTCCAACAAATAGATGGACAACTAAAACTGCTGTTAGTGTGAATTATTGGGACTTTTGTCTAACAAATAGATGGACGACTAAAACTTCTCCAAGTGTGAATTATTGGGACTTTTGTCTAACAAATAGATGGACATCTAAGACTGCTGCAAGTGTGAATTATTGGGCTTTTGTCTAACAATTAGATGGACAACTGAAACTACTGCAAGTTTGAATTATTGGTACTTTTCTAACATATAGATGGACAACTAAAACTGCTGCAAGTGTGAATTATTGGACTTTTGTCTAACAAATAGATGGACAACTAAAACTACTACAAGTGTGAATTATTGGGATTTTCGTCTAACAAATTAATGGACAACTAAAACTACTGCAAGTTTGAATTATTGGGGCTTTTGTCCAACAAATAGATGGACAACTAAAACTGCTGCAAGTGTGAATTATTGGGGCTTTTGTCTAACAAATAGATGGACAACTGAAACTACTGCAAGTTTGAATTATTGGTGCTTTTTCTAACATATAGATGGACAACTAAAACTACTGCAAGTGTGAATTATTGGACTTTTGTCTAACAAATAGATGGACAACTAAAACTGCTGCAAGTGTGAATTATTGGGCTTTTGTCTAACAATTAGATGGACAACTAAAACTACTACAAGTGTGAATTATTGGGGTTTTCGTCTAACAAATTAATGGACAACTAAAACTACTGCAAGTTTGAATTATTGGTGTTTTTTGTAACAAATAGATGGACAACTAAAACTGCTGCAAGTGTGAATTATTGGGACTTTTGTCTAACAAATAGATGGACATCTAAAACTGCTGCAAGTGTGAATTATTGGGCTTTTGTCTAACAATTAGATGGACAACTAAAACTACTACAAGTGTGAATTATTGGGGCTTTCGTCTAACAAATTAATGGACAACTAAAACTACTGCAAGTTTGAATTATTGGGGCTTTTGTCCAACAAATAGATGGACAACTAAAACTGCTGTTAGTGTGAATTATTGGGACTTTTGTCTAACAAATAGATGGACGACTAAAACTTCTCCAAGTGTGAATTATTGGGACTTTTGTCTAACAAATAGATGGACATCTAAGACTGCTGCAAGTGTGAATTATTGGGCTTTTGTCTAACAATTAGATGGACAACTGAAACTACTGCAAGTTTGAATTATTGGTACTTTTCTAACATATAGATGGACAACTAAAACTGCTGCAAGTGTGAATTATTGGACTTTTGTCTAACAAATAGATGGACAACTAAAACTACTACAAGTGTGAATTATTGGGATTTTCGTCTAACAAATTAATGGACAACTAAAACTACTGCAAGTTTGAATTATTGGGGCTTTTGTCCAACAAATAGATGGACAAGTAAAACTGCTGCAAGTGTGAATTATTGGGGCTTTTGTCTAACAAATAGATGGACAACTGAAACTACTGCAAGTTTGAATTATTGGTGCTTTTTCTAACATATAGATGGACAACTAAAACTACTGCAAGTGTGAATTATTGGACTTTTGTCTAACAAATAGATGGACAACTAAAACTGCTGCAAGTGTGAATTATTGGGCTTTTGTCTAACAATTAGATGGACAACTAAAACTACTACAAGTGTGAATTATTGGGGTTTTCGTCTAACAAATTAATGGACAACTAAAACTACTGCAAGTTTGAATTATTGGTGCTTTTTCTAACAAATAGATGGACAACTAAAACTGCTGCAAGTGTGAATTATTGGACTTTTGTCTAACAAATAGATGGATAACTAAAACTGCTGCAAGTGTGAATTATTGGGCTTTTGTCTAACAAATAGATGGACAACTAAAACTACTACAAGTGTGAATTATTGGGGCTTTCGTCTAACAAATTAATGGACAACTAAAACTATTACAAGTGTGAATTATTGGGGCTTTTGTCTAACTAAAATTACTACAAGTACTGCTTTACATAATTTGATTTTTTTTTTTACTGTGTTATCGCAAAAAGCTACACAATGGGTTCCTTGCGATGTTTCTACGACAGGTGTTTAACCCCGATTTTTGGCACACGTGTCGTCTATCTTGGCGTTAAGAAAAATCGACGTTGACATATAATTCTATATCCGAACATTAGGGGAAGAACAAATGGAATTTATTTAAATATTTTGTTCAGTTTGTGACTTTAATCACTTTTAACTGAAGACTGAATCAAATGGTAAAGTATTGGGTTCAAAAAACTAGAGGTGACACCACATAAATAATCGTAAAAATTGTATTAAATAAACAGATTAATCCACCATAATAAGGAGTGTCAGAACGTAAAAAAGCTTACGAAAAAAATATGTTTCAAAATAACAGCATACAATTCAGATCAAGTTATGCTGACAAAAAACCCTTGTATCCAGATATTTTCTGTTGTAAATATTCAACAGAAAGAAACTGATGTAAAAAGATTTTAAGATAAACAGCAAATAAAGTTAGGACTCATGTTATATTAATCAGACTTTGACAAGTAACAACAAAAATCACCCTTGTGTGGAGTATGAACTGATTCACGCTCGATGAAACACCTTGTGGCATTTTGTGGAAGTTTTGTTCGAATCTTGTTTTTTAGGCTTAGGAGCTTCAAATATTTCAGAAGACAGGTTCGCGAATAACAACCTCTGATGAAAGCAGCCCAGCATGGCCAGGTAGGTTAAGGTACTCAACTCGTAATCTGAGGGTCGTGAGTTCGAATCACCGTCGCACCGAACATGCTAACCCTTTCAGCCGTAGGTGTGTTATAATGTGACGGTCAATCCCACTATTCGTTGGTAAAAGCCGTCCCTAATTTAGCGGTGTAAGACTAGAGGGAAGGCAGCTAGTCATCACCACTCAACCGCCAACTCTTGGGCTACACTGTTACCAACGAATAGTGGGATTGACCATATCATTATAACGCCCCCACGGCTGAAAGTACGAGCATTTTTGGTGCGACGTGGATTCGAACCCCCGACGCTGGAAGTAACTGAGCAAAATATCAGTTATAGGAACAACATTTTTTAGATAAACTCGTTTCAAGAGTTCATGAATATTAGTTTTTATGTAAATACGGGGTTCAATTTATTGCTGGATAGAATGCAGATATCCAGTTGAGTAGCTTTCTATCAAGACAACAACAATAATGATTTAGGCTTAACTGTTTTAATTATCTTGCATTTAAACTATGAAATGAACACTTTAACATTTACACAAGTATTTAGGCTAAAAAGATACAATCGTTTACGTGACTCTTGTCTTTCAAACCGTACACAAGTTATTCTAAGAATCTTAAAACATCTTGAGGCGTTACATTAGATGACCTATTTTCGTAGCCTTCCCGGATATTTGTCAAAACTGTGCTTCAACTTTGATTTTTGATGGAAATATAGAAAGTTGTTTGCATATGTCGGTATAAACCAACCCTTCTTGGTTTTACATTTGTTTAATTTTAACTGTTACGTCTAATTACCAGAAGAAGATGAGGAAAATATTGCATTGTTAAAGTTCTCTTGGGTTCTTGTTGTCCTTGGACATCACTTCCTCCAGCTGTCAACAAACAACGCCCTCTAGAATTGTATAAAGAGTGTATTTCATTTCTTCTGCTTGTTTTCACAAATTTTATACTTAAAAATATGTGGCTATAACACAAAAATATTTTATCTCCCTCTTATTGTTAACCTAACCTAACCTAAACCTAACCTAACCTGAAATATTCCATGTTTCAGTTCGCGAGTTTCAAAACTGACAGAAACCTTTACTTTCATAAATCCAAAATCTCCGTTCATTCATATATTTATTTCAACATATTATATAGAAGTGGCGTTTCGTATCCAAACCTATCTCTGTTCCCCTAAATGGAACAGCGGTATGTCTGCGGACTTACAACACTAAAAACCGGGTTTCGATACCCGTGGTGGGCAGAGCACAAATAAACGAGTGTGTAGCTTTATGCCTAGATCCAAACAAACAAACAAAATCTTTCTGTGTTGATGGGTATAACTCAGATAGCCCATCATGTGACTTTGAGCTGAGACAACCATGATCTTTTCACATGACCTTAAATAATCGAAAGACCAGATTACTGACTGTGGAATTACTGATTGTGGAGTCAATAGTTCAGTGAAACATATCAGTAAACGAAAGTAAATAGAAGCACGTGCTAAATATCACATTGTAAAAAGTAAACTTTTGCATCAAAAGTTTTCATATTCCTCAAAAAAAAAAACATTAGTTCACTTATGAATACATTATAACTACTACAACTTTGTCATAACCCAAAACATTATAGAGATTGGGGGGAAATCTTTATACTGCTTCTGTTATACAAGTTGGATTTAAAAGAAATATTACAAAGGCAACTGAAACAAATTAAATCGTTCGTTATTAGACGCCCCCTAGTGGCTCAGCGGTATGTCTGCGGACTTACAACGCTAGAAACCGGGTTTCGATACCCGTGGTGGGCAGAGCACAGGTAGCCCATTGTGTAGCTTTGTGCTTAATTCAAAACAACAACAACGAAAGAACAATAATCACTTTTTCCACTTCTTGTAGTTTCATGAGTGTTATTTTAACAAGAATTATCTATGGAGCAAATTTAATCTCAACTCTGGTAACAAAGGCTGTTTTGATCGAGAGTGAACGACAAGATAATATTTTGAAAATTTTTCAGTTTAGAAACAGTTAAACTAAAATCAGGTTTTATAAGTTGCTAAAATTGGGAAAATTCCAAATAAAGAAAACTTTAAAGTTACTAGAACATGGAATTGGCTCTTTATACTTGGAAGCCAGGTGGTTAGGACGCTCGACTGGTAATCAGAAGGTCACGGATTCGATTCTCTGTCATATGCTCGCTCTTTCAAGAGAGGGGACGTTATAATATTCGATCAATTCCACTATTCGTTGGTAAAAGAGTAACCCAAGAGTTGGCGGCGGGTAATGATGACTAGCTGCCTTTCCTTTAATGTTTCGCTGCTAAATTATTGACAGTTAGCGCAGATAGCCTTCAAAAAACAAAGAAACTCTGTAATTTGGTCAGTGAAGTCTAGCTAATAGTCACGGGAACAGTTTCAAATTAAAACAACAGAAATATATGTAACGGTCAGACAACTTTTTCTCACAAGTCATAAAAACTACAAAAGTCATGACTAAAACTATTTCAAATAATTAGAAAAACTTTCCATACAACTGAAGTTTTTGACCCTTTGACAGACGATATCACGTTCCAAACACAAAGAATTTATTGTCTTCAATGGCCAGGATGACCTTAACAATTTCAAGATTTCACGTGTGAGAGACCTTGATTTTGTGTTTATTGAAGTCTGAAGTACCTTTTATTTATTTATTTTTAATAATTGTGTGATACACATTTCTAACTGAAACCAAAATAAAAAGAAACTAAAGCTCACGCCATTAGAAGTCTGTAAGAGAAGCGACTCTGTATAAGTAACATTGGTCAATCCCATTATTCGTTGGTAAAAGAGTAGCCCAAGAGTTGGTGGTGGGTGGTGATGATTAGCTGCCTTCCCTCTAGTCTTACACTGCTAAATTAGGGACGGCTAGGTCGGATAGCCCTCGAGTAGCTTTGTGCGAAATTCAAAAAAATAACTAACTATAAATAACAAGAGAATTGTCTTCATTAATACAGTAACACTGTTTTGATTTCAGAATTGTTTGTTTGTTTTGAATAGTGGGATTGACTGTCACATTATAACGCCCCCACGGCTGAAAGGGCAAGCATGTTTGGCGCGACAGGGAAGCGAACCCGCGACCCTCAGATTACGAGTGGCACGCCTTAACACGCTTGACCATGCCGGGCCAATCAGGACAAAGTAGTAATGAAGTCGGTAAACTCTATGACATGTAAGTTAGCACATGCATTTGGAAGGTTTCAAAGATAACCGGCAAGGATAACCATTACATTTCTTACCCTAAGGACAGCTGTGAATTTTCTGAGTCTCAGCTGAGATTCACTAAAACTAATGGTTTTTGAAAACAACACGTTTTCAAGGTCAGAGACATTTGGCTGACGGAAAACCACACCCTAAAAATAAAGTATAAAGTATATCTTCTACCTAGTTATATACTGCTTTAAAAATGACACTGTTCATTCTATACCAACAGCAGTTTTAGGCTTAAGTTATAAACATTTACCACCTAGCAATCATTCTTCGAAACTGGTGACTCATTTTTGTAAAATTATGTCAGAAAGTAAATTTAATGAGATATAAAATAGTGAGTGATTATTGCAGAGAAACATAAACTGAATAACAAAGACACAAAATCTGCCCTATTTTTGTTCTGTGAAAGGAGGGTCATGACCTTTTCAACTCCTTTTTCAAATTCGCTCAAAGCTATACGAAGGCTATCTGTGCTAGCCGTCCCTAATCAAGTAGTGTAAGACTAGAGGGAAGGCAAATAGTCATCACCACCTACCGCCAACTCTTGGGCTACTCTTTTACGAACAAATAGTGGGATTGGCCGTAACATTATAACGCCTTCACGGCTGAAAGGGCGGGCATGTTTGGTGCAACGGGGATTAGAATCAGCGACCCTTGGATTGTCTTAACCACCAGGCCATGCCGGGCCTACTTCCTTTTGTGTCATCTATTGTTCATTTAAGTATGTGAATGTTACTTACCATTATTATACAACGCATTTGTTTACATAAATTGGGACTCTTTATTTGCACTAGTTTTTTTTTCTGTTTTTTGATACACTGGGACTTTGAATTTGCACTCATTTTGTTTCTGGTAGTACAGCGGTATGTCTACGGATTTACAACACTAAAAGCAGGGGTTCAATTCCCCTCGGTGGGCTGAGCAGATAGCTCGATGTGGCTTTGCTATAATGGAATACGAAACACACATTTTGTTTCTCTTCGATAAAAGCATTATTGGGCATTTCACATTCTGCACCAAATACCCATGTGACCCAACTGAATGAAACACGTGTACGTCTGTACGTATTGTGTTCTAAAGTCAAACAACACCTTTCATAAAAATTGGTACTTTTTCTCTTGAATACAAACATTGTTAGACTCACAAATAAAAAGTTCATTCTGGTTCACATTTATCTAACGTCTTCTACAGAACGTTGGATTTTTCTAATCACCTTCTGATCAGTGTTTAATAATCAAAGATTATTCTAAATGGACCGCATATTTACTGTGTCTAAAGCAAAGAACCGAACCACGACTTTTAGCATTGTAAGTACGTGAGCTTGCCCTGTCCAATCGGGGGACGCATTGGTTAGCTTCTTGAAAATAAAATAAATCTATTCATCTGTCTATGTGTATATGGTATATTTATTCCTAGAAATGTGACTCAAATTGCGGTTATAAAGAAACTCGTTCGAAGTTTGAAAGTAGTTTTCGGTATATTTTTTCCTAGAAATGTGACTCAAATTGCGGTTATAAAGAAACTCATTCAAAGTTTGAAAGTAGTTTCTCGGTACGTGTTTTCAGTTCCCCTTTTGTTTTCCTTCATTTGAAACATTTAGTTTAACCTTGAACGTTTTTCAAGGATATCTCATAATTTTGGATCCCCTCTGATTGCAAGGTTAATGTCACCGCCTATAATCATAACTTTACCAACGTTATAATTTAGGAGTAAAAACACCACTGGTGCTTAGGATGAACCTTGATGGTTTTGGTTTTGTTTTTAAGTGTACTTAACGAAATATTTATTTCTTCGTTTTTTTAAGTATTGTCCCCCGCTAATACAGCGGTAAGTCTTCGGATTTACGACGCTAAAATCAGAGGTTCGATTTCCCTCGGTGGGCTGAGCAGATAGCCCGATGTGGCTTTGCTACAAGAAAACACACACACACACTTTAAATAATTTTTACTGTCACTGTTCAGTCATCAATGACAGTTTCCAAACAGTAAACATCAGTAAAAGTAACTTGGCCATTACATGACAGTAAAATTACCGTTGCAACCAGAAATGAAGTCAGTGTTGTACCAGTGTTACTGCGGGCCGACATCACAAATACAAACCAGCAGCAACACATTGTCATTAGCTCTGTTTTAAAGCAACTGGTTTTTACTGAAAAAAAAAAAAAAACACGAAACAAATCAACTCGTTTATGTATGTGTTATCTATATATAAGTTACTTTGTTTAATTTTGTTCCTAATTTAGCGGGCTATCTGTGCTCTGCCCACCACGGGTATCGAAACCCGATTTTTAGCATTGTAAGTCCGCAGACATTCCACTGAGCCACTGGGGGCTGTTCCTAATTTAGCTCAAAGCTACACCTTACTGTCAGTCAACAGTTTAGCAGTAAATGTCTAAAGAGAAAACATCCGATCATTATCACCCGCCGTCAACTCTTGGGCTACTCTTGTACCAAGGTGAAAGGATGGGCATGTTTGGCGTGAGGGGTCTTTGATCTCACGAACGACCCTCAGATTACGAGTCGAGCCCCCTAATTATGGCCCCCAGTGGCTCAGCGGTATGTCTGCGGACTTACTCGCTAAAATCCGTGTTTCGATACCCGTGGTGGGCAGAGCACAGATAGCCCATTGTGTATCTTTGTGCTTAATTCAAAACAACAACCCTAATTATGTGTTTCTTGTGATTAACGTGTTAAACAGACATTCATTCTAAGATACAATACGATAAACCTTATAAGACAGGACAGTCAGACAATAATATTTGTTTTAAAAACATGTATAACTGCTCTTGCTTTTAACAAAGATGGTTCCTGTTGATTATCGCCGGTTGGTTCTTTGTTCTAGAACTTTAAAGACAAAAGCAGACAGTCAACAGCACATATTGCCAATACGTTGAGTACTCTTGATCTAACAGTGACATCTTACAGTCATCCTTGTAACGTTTTCTATTTTGTTATCGTTTAATGCGTGTGCAAGCAGTAATTTTTTGTTTGTAGTAACGGGACGTGAGACATGAATTCATGGATTCACGATCCAGCCGCTTTTGTACTGGGCCACATATAGTCTGTGACTGGTACTGGTTATGGTGGTAATATATATGGTATCATAAAATACGTAAAAATATTCCTATTTGTTAAAGTGTGATATTCTGAAACGAGTAATTTAACAACAGATGTAGAAATAATGACTTACTGAATTCATTATAACTCAAATCGAATGTGAAATCGCACGTGATGAAAAAACATCATTGTATTTAGTATTTGTACAATATTATTCATGTGTTTTTCCTTTAACCTGTTCAGTGCCGTAGACGAAATAACTCGTCCAAGCCGATCGGTAACACAGTGCCACGGACGAGTTAATTGGTTTTCAATAATACCTCACTTTAACGCTAGTTGTCAACAACATACATGCATTTGACCTACTTACAAATTGTTTCACTTTCGATCTAAAATGGCGTCACGAAAAACGTTACAAAATGAAGAATATTAGAGTTGTATTGTAGCAGCTGAAATACTTCGAAATCCGGTTTTTAGCGTTGTAAGTCTACCGACATACCGCTGAGCCACTAGGGGGCGTTTGATTGTTACTTCCTTCAGTTGTATATGTACCTTTCTGTTTTTAAGGCGGATCTTTAGGAAATAGAGATTTACTAAATATAGGGTTCGATATTTTTGTCACATTAGTTATTGATTAGTGATCTGAACTTATAACTTTTACTTTCAGTATAAACAACAGAACTTAAGTTTGTATTAACAGACTTTTCAACGGTAAGAATGAATACCCTCAAATGTTACACTGTACTCATCTTTCAAAGTTTACACCGTCGCTATAGATTAAGTAGGCTTCGTTTTGTTTGTTTTATTACTATTATTGACCTCGGTACTAACTGTTCTTAAACTGTCCAGTAATATGACTTGTAATAACCTCTTTACATCAGATGAGCCCATTTTAGAGCCCAAATAAAATTACGTGGAAAAAATTAATAGAATTACGAAAACTGAAACCAAAACGGATTCAAAGATAGCTTGTAAGAGGAAAATAATTGTAAATACAGTTTAATACACATATATAACTAAATACCAGCGTATTCTTTATCTATGAACTTGGTCCTTTAAGTGCCGAGGTAACCCTATCCCCAAGTCCAATGACCCTGTGACTTTTGGTCCAGTATGTACCACTTACGCTATTAACCCTCTTGTCAATTTCTTTGCTACATAATTTGCCACGAAAGATATTATTCATTTTGTCACACTAGTACTCCAGAATGTTCTCCCTTTTCAACACACTTTTGTCCTAGATTAATATTATCCATATTGTCAGGACCATCTTTTGCCTTCACATGCAGGCCACCTATTCTGGCCTTAATTTGTACTTTCTGTTTTGTCGTCCATGGGATCCCGTCGAGTTGAGTTTGAGGTTTTTATTTGTTAATGTTAGCTCTTTCCTTCATAACCTCCGGCTTATGGACATCTTGTTGGATAGTGGGCCCTATGATTGTATTCTCTTAACTGTGTAACAAACTTACTGTTGTACATTTATTTTAGTGCTTACGTTTGTTTCTGAATAGTTTTCTTTTTTTGCATGTGACGTATAATGATGACTGTGTATTGCGCAATTCCCGCCTGTTCTCGATCATTGTATAAAAACCAACACTCCGAGAGACAAAGTCTGTTATTATCATTGGAAAGCTACAGTCAGTGTGCTATTATAGGCCTTGAAAGCTATAATTCCGATTAATATATATTGATCGGAAAACTACAGAACTGGACCATGAATGTTTGTAGATTTTTAACATTTGACTTCAGTGAATCAATTTTGGACGTTAGTATTTCAATAAGGACATTAACTATCTTCTTTGGTAAAGTCAGCTTATAAATGACGTTAGGCCAACCAAGCTAGCTACCTTAAGCAATGTATGACACAATATCAACTCAGAATTCATTTGCTCGTCGTGGACCTGGATCGTCGATAAAATATTCAGCTCTAGACTGGATATAAGACTCAGTATTGTTTGTATGCTTGTAAACCTTGTATATAACACCCATTTGTAATAACTATTAGTTATAACCATTACTCTAAATTATATGGCACAAAACTGAGGTCTATACTATGTAAAAACTACACTGACAAACACCACAGCAACATTATTTATAAAATACAGTGTGATAACTGCCACGACTTCTATATTGGAGAAACAAGTAGAAAAATGGCAAACCAGATTCAAAGAACATAAAAAGTCACCTTCCCACGTCTTCGAACACTGCAAGTCAAATAAACACAACATTACCATAGAAAACACTCAAATACTAAATAAAGAAAAGTGGGTTTTCTCGACATCACTGATTGTTTGTCTTTTTGTTTGTATATTAAAATATATTTGTGTTTAAAAGACAATTGTGTGTATCAATAATGCTGGCTAATATCATAAATTTGATACATATGAATATTTAGTTAACTTTTAAATTAAAATTAAAATTTCCGGTTATTCGAAATACTTATACGTAACGTACGAAACATAATAAATAGGAGACTCGTCCGAAATAAATTATAATACGTAATAAATGAGACATTTATGAAGCCCACTCAGTGGATCCATTTGTCAAGGCACACTCTTCATTGAAGTGATCATCCTTTGGGTCACACCCAAAGCAGTTGGTACCATATTTGTCTTCGTGTGCATTCTGAGAATTTGTTAGTTACTGTTTACTTTCCATTCAGAACCATTACTTTCGCAGTGACCTACGATTATCCTGGGGTTCCTTAACTCTACGTCTTTCTCTCTTTTCTGACCAATCTTTTCCAAGCTATATCCTTGTTTCTGATGTCAATGACCACAATAGGACATCTGCCAAACTTGAATATTTTCAGTGATTCTTACGCTCCTCTCTGGTTCTTTGCTGCTTCTGCCTGTCTTTAGTCGCTCAGTTTTCCAATCCTCACCTGATGCTGTCTTTTTGACTCCCTTTAGTCGTCCAGTTTTCCAATCCTCACCTAATGCTATCTTTTTTACTCCAAACCTGGTTCTTCTTATCACCCACCATCTGTATCCTCCTGTTAATAGTAATCATTTCTCCATCAAAATTTTGCCACTTCACTGTCCTCGTCTGTTTCCCATGCCTCTCGGATGGACTTATTTCAATTTTCAATCTGCCAAATGGGACTCCAATGCTTCAATCGTAGACAGTGCCATACCAAGCATGGACCGTCCTCTTACTTCGCTTGAGGATATTGACTCGTTTGTAACCTTCCTCACCCGTCTCATCTCGGATGTCAGTACCTTACATACAATGATTTCCTCTTATGCTCCCCATAAGCCAACCTTGCCTAAAGAGATGTGGAACTGTTACACCTCTCATCCTCTTTATCATGATTCTCTGTTGCTGAAACAATCTAGAGATCTCCATAACTTTGTTCTAACATCGTCAGGCTTGTGCCAAAATCAGTCATTCATTTTTGTCCTCACAATTTTATAATCGGTTTAAGGTCCAGAATTGCAGTTATTCCTATCCTATTCTTATAGACGGTGTTGCACCTCTTACTTCATTGGATACTTTCCATAAACAGGACCTTCAGGATGTCATGTTCTTGGTCACAGTTCTTCCCTTGGATACATCCCATAAACAGGACTTTCAGGATGTCATGTTCTTGGTCACAGTTCTTCCCTTGGATACTTCCCATAAACAGGGCTTTCAGGATGTCATGTTCTTGGTTACAGTTCTTCCCTTGGATACTTTCCATGAACAGGACTTTCAGGGTGTCATGTTCTTGGTCACAGTTCTTCCCTTGGATACTTTCCATGAACAGGACTTTCAGGATGTCATGTTCTTGGTCACAGTTCTTCCTTTGGATACTTCCCATAAACATGACTTTCAGGGTGTCATGTTCTTGGTCACAGTTCTTCCCTTGGATACTTTCCATGAACAGGACTTTCAGGATGTCATGTTCTTGGTCACAGTTCTTCCTTTGGATACTTCCCATAAACATGACTTTCAGAATGTCATGTTCTTGGTCACAGTTCTTCCCTTGGATAATTCCCATGAACAGGTCTTTCAGGATGTCGTGTTCTTAGTCACAGTTCTTCCCATATTCTAGATGATAATTTGTACATGCTTCCAGTAATGCATCCAAAACAGATAAATTCTGCCCCTGGTTCTGATGCATAACTAATTGGAAACTCAATCGTGCCCCTGTTCAATTCTATCGCCTTATTACAATGTTCAACATTTTTTGTATTTCCTTGGGACTTCCTCCTGTTTCCTGGAGTCTTTCGTTATTTTCCTTTTATGAAAGTGTTTATGATGTTAACTTGTGGTACTTTATCACTTCACAAGTGCTTTCAGTAAGAACTCCTTGTCGCCCATTTCATTGCTAGTCACAACCTGCTGCCAAATATACAAGCGGTTTCTACATTCTACTTTGGATCAACTTCTCAAATTATCTGATTCACTTACCAATCATTTTAACACCCGCATACTTTCCTGCATGATACTGTTTTATTTCCGACTTGCCTTTACTCTGTTTATTCCACAACTTGCATATTTTCCACACTTTCCTGTTTCCTATATTTGCTTCATTATTACTATCGAAGGGTTTCTCTTTACTCTTTCACGCTTCATATCAGGGGTCCATCTAGATCCAATGTTATACTTTCTTCTATATACATTATTTACGTCTCTGAAATGCCTTACCCAGGCTCCCTCTTCACTTGATGACACTGAATTGGTGGCCAACTGTTCCACTATGTCCACTCTTAATAAGCTGTTCCAGGCCACGCTAAATTCGTTTTTTTATTGGTGTCGTTGCTGTCGCTTGTGCCTCATTGCTCCTAAGACATGAGGCATATTTTTCAGCCCGATACGACGTGAGCTTCACCTTTGCCGTGACCCATCCCTGTTCAATGTTCACACCGACGATGTCTTCATCCATCTTTCTGACTCGGTGACCTATCTTTGTATTATTTTTGATAGGTATCTTTACTGAAAACCACACCTGTCCACCTTTTCTGTCAAGGTTTCAAACTGTCTTAACCTACTCCATTCTCTCAGTGGTACCTTCTGGGGCCAAAATCCTTCTCTTCTGCTGCACGTGTATGAAACCTTCATCAGACCCTACTTACCTCATGACCATATGGTCTTGAATTTCATTTATTCGTCTTTCTTCTCTCGCCTTAAGTTTTTGAAGCGCCATGCCCTCCGGCTTGCTTTTTGTATTCAACTCTTTGTCCCATTCGTCAGTTGTAACCTTTCCTCATGTCCTGCCACACCTTCATATTCGCTGCTTTCATGACCAAAATGTCACCTTCTCTGAATTTCTCATCATCACGGTTCGTGCCCCAAAGTCTTTTGATCCTAGCGGTTATCTCCTGAACATTTATGTCACGTCCCTCCCACTGAACGATCCAGATCACGTTAAGAAACCGATGTTTCCTTTTCATCTATCCTGAGGCCTAATACTCCATTACCAGTCCACACACATCCTGACCCACGTACGCTTCATTTCTCCAGACTGTATCCTCTCCCTACTTATATCATTATACAACAATTGCTCGTTTTCACCTCTCCTTTATCCATCTATTATTTTCTTCATTTTCTCTATCTTGCTCGCGTGGCCGACGAGAGGGCGTAAACCTCTTCCAGTCCACCATCCCTCTCAGTGATCGAATTGTATAAGGACTATGTTGTTGTTTTCTATCAAATTTGTGTCCGATTTTACTGATGATAGGTGAAATTCCCCGAAAGTTGGACAATTCGATATATAGTAGTGAATCATAAGATCTATTGGATCATCGTTTAATGTGGAAAACTTGTATGGCGTAATACGTTTAAGTATTACGTATGCATAACCGTAAAATTCCAACAAAAAACAAGGCATGGCCAGGTGGTTAGGGTGCTCGATTCAAAGTCTGAGGGTCACGGGATCGAATTTCAATATCACTAAACATGCTCACCCTTTCAGCCGTGGGGGTTATAATGTAACGACCAATCCCACTATTCGTTGGTAAAAGAGTAGCCCAAGAGTTGGCGGTGAGTCGCGATGAGTAGCTGCCTTCCCTCTAGTCCTACACTGCTAAATTAGGGACGGCTAGCGCAGATAGAACTCGTGTAGCTTTGCGCAAAATTCAAAAGGAACAAATACAAAAAGTAGGATTAATCTGGCATATTTATAACACTAAAATCAGGGGATCGATTCCCCTCGGTGGACACAGCAGATAATCCGATGTGGCTTAAATATAAGAAAACACAGAGACATAATAAAACTATACATATCAAGTATTGTAACGATGTTTTATTACAAAGTCATTTTGTTAAAATCATGTTTAAATGTTATATCACATAACAGAATGATTAGCTGCGCAAGCTTACAAACCATAACACTTGTTTGAGTTGCATATCTGAAAGTCTTATCTACACAGCGATAATAATAATGACATGAATTATTAAAGTTTAGTAAAATTAACATCGGGATAATTTATGAGTTTTAGTATATTTCACGTTCTTAAAACATAAACATTCTGTTTACACGTTTTATAATAGATTTATCTAAGCCTATTATTGTATTACAGTACTGAAATTAAAAAGTTAAAAACTCCCCGCTAGTACAATGGTAAGTCTACGGATTTACTATGCTAAAATTAGGGGTTCGATTCCCCTCGGTGGGCTCAGCAGATAGCCCGATGTGGCTTTGCAATATGAAAACACACACACACAAAAGTAAAAATACGGCACGGCATGGCCAAGCTTGATAAAGCGTGCCATTCGTAATCTGACGGTCGCGGGTTCGAATTCCCCGTCGCGCCAAATATGCTCGCCCTCTCAGCCGTGAGAGCGTTATAATGTGACGGTCAATCCCACTATTCGTTGGTAAAAGAGTAGCCCAAGAGTTGGCGGTGGGTAGTGATGACTAGCTGCCTTTCCTCTCGTCTTACACTGCTATATTAGGGACGGTTAGCACAGATAGCCCTCGTGTAGCTTTGTGCGAATTACAAAAACAAGCAAAAGTAAAAAATTATATTCGATACAAATGAAGCATAACACAATTAATAATTAAACCAAAGATTCACTGAAAAAAGAAACCACAAATTGTAGTTTAACATTTCTGGTCCAATGTGGAAATATCGTTATGTTTATATTTGGTAAATTTCTCATTTATTGCATGTATGTTAGGCTTACGCTATCATCACCATTTGGTATCATTTCACTCCAGCTGTTGTTTGTTTATCATTTTGACACTAGATGGTAGCAGCATATACTTAAAGTTCGATGAAAACAAACAAACGTAATAAAGTAAAAAACAAAATTTAAATAAAACTGAGAAAAATTCATTTTTCTGGTATGAACAGATTTTGTGAGTTTTGATATGGAAACAATTAAATTCCTATTGTCTCCGTATCAATAGAGTCTCAATTATTAATAAATCTAAATGGATATGATAAAACATACAGCTACAGTGGGCTCAAAGATCAAAATTGGTCGAATGTGACAAGTTGGTATATCCTTTAAACGTTAAACAGCACGTGTAATTTTTGTCCTAATTGTGGTAATTATTCAACAATGAGTGTTAAACATCATAGTTTCGCATAGCTGCAAAAGCACAGTCCTATCGCCTATTTTTTCTCTCTTTACTGCCTGAGTGGTGTAGTCGAGATAAAACGCGGAGTTACAAAGTTCTTTCTTCTCAGGTGTTCTAACATTTTCTGGCCCGGCAAGGCCAGGTGGGTTAATGCGTGCGACTCGTAATCTGAGGATTGCGGGTTCGAATCCCGATCGCACCAAACCTGCTCGCCCTTTCATCCGTGGGGGCGTTATAATGTTACGGTCAATCCCACTATTCGTTGGTAAAAGAGTAGCCCGAACGTTGGCAGTGGGTGGTGATGACTAGCTGCCTTCCCTCTAGTCTTACACTGCTAAATTAGGGACGGCTAGCGCAGAGAGCCCTCGTGTAGCTTTGTGCGAAAAAAAGAAAAAACAAAAAACAAACAAACTCTCTCTTTATAAATAATAAAAAATATTAAAATATTCAGTGGTGCAAAATATATTGCCCTTTCTATCCATTCGTATTTCATGTAGCTTGTCCCGAAATCACAGCTCGGTACCTCTTTCATTTCAGTTGTTATTATTAATGAGTTAACAAACATTTCAATACGAATAATTTATAATTACGAAGGCCAAGCTGTAACATTTCTTGAGTAAGTCTTTCCAGGTTTATAATCTAGTTCTTGTTTCCTGGTTGATTTATGTCGTTACTAAGAAATACAGTTTAGTTTGACCCTAAATTAATTTAGTTACAACGATAGCTGAGTTTCTATAAAATCGACATTATTTGTAGGCTAAACATCGTGTATAGCCCCCCGTGGCTCAGCGGTGTGTCTGCGGACTGACAACGCTAAAATCCGGGGTTCGATACCTTTGATGGGCATGGCGCAGATAGCCCATTGTGTAACTTTGTGCTCAATTCAAAACAACAACAACAACATCGTGTATAATAAAAGGAAATGTGTATTAGTTGTTAAGACTATTTCAGATAGGTTATGGTATTTGTTCTGTAAGGGTTAACACTTTCTAGTGGACGTGTCAAATTCTACATCTCGATTTTTAATTCAATTTTTACTAAAGTAATGCGTCGCGGTTTCGAATACCCGTTGCACCAAACATGCTTGCCCTTTCAGCCGTGGGAGCGTTATAATGGTGTGGTCAATTCCACTATTCGTTGGTAAAAGAGTAGCCCAAGAGTGGTGGGCAGAGCACAGATAGCCCATTGTGTAGCTTTGTGCTTAATTCAAAAACAACAAGAAACAACTACATCTTAGTCGAGTTCAACACTTGGATTGATGACGTGTGTATTGCACGATCACGGATACCAGTTGGCCTAATCAAACAGAATATCACTGTTGGATTATTAACTGTAATTTATAAATTGTATTAAATTATTCCAGTTTTCTTTATCATAATTTGTTTTACATTTAATTGGTTACTTCTGATAATAATGATGGTTAATATGGATAATTTTTAATGGGTGAATTTTGTTACGGTTTTTATTTACGTTAAAACAGATTGTGTACATCTAATTTTGGAGCTTTATATATGATACACATGAAATATTACCATGTTTTATATATGATACATATGAAATATTACCATGTTTTATATGTGATACACATGAAATATTACCATGTTTTATATATGATACACATGAAATATTACCATGTTTTATATGTGATACACATGAAATATTACCATGTTTTATATGTGATGCACATGAAATATTACCATGTTTTATATATGATGCACATGAAATATTACCATGTTTTATGTGTGATACACGTGAAATATTACCATGTTTTATATGTGATACACATGAAATATTACCATGTTTTATATGTGATGCACATGAAATATTACCATGTTTTATATATGATGCACATGAAATATTACCATGTTTTATATATGATACACATGAAATATTACCATGTTTTATATATGATGCACATGAAATATTACCATGTTTTATGTGTGATACACGTGAAATATTACCATGTTTTATATGTGATACACATGAAATATTACCATGTTTTATATATGATGCACATGAAATATTACCATGTTTTATGTGTGATACACGTGAAATATTACCATGTTTTATATGTGATACACATGAAATATTACCATGTTTTATATATGATACACATGAAATATTACCATGTTTTATATATGATACACATGAAATATTACCATTCCAGAATTAAAATGATCTTATACATTTCAAGCTCGTAAGGCTGTTCATAACTAGTTATTAGATAATTCAATGTTTTATAACACTTTATAACTACAAAAAGACAACATATATTTCGACGTTCATACTAGGTTTAAAAATAAAATTATTTCCATTCTCATTGATGTCTTATTGTAAAATTGATTTAATTACATAACAGACAAAGAACAAGGGTGTTCAAAAACAGAAACATTAAAGTGAATATCGTTTGAATATTTTCACGCACCGCTGTGTAACGGCTATTTTTGTTTAGCTGTCTTTAATTTTGAAATAATAAAACCAGGAGGAAAACAGCTAATTAAGAACACCCTCTGGAAATACTAGGATATGACTCTCAGTTTTATACCATTTTCCAAACTCCAGACTTTACAGTGCAACAAGAGGACTATAACTATTGGCCCTCTGATTCATGGTTCGATCAGACTAATTACATGTCACAAACAGCCTATTAATGTGAAAAGTATTACCCACCATATATTATAGTTTTTAAGACACTCCTTATAAAAAATGATCCAGGGCCCGGCATGGTCAAACGTGTTAAGGCGTTCGACTCGTAATACGAGGGTCTAGAGTTCGAATCCCCGTCGCACTAAACATGCTCGCCCTTCCAACCGTGGTGGCGTTATAAAGTTACGGTCCATCCCATTATTTGTTGGTAAAAGAGTAGCCCAAGAGTTTGCGGTGGATGGTGATGACTAGTCTTACACTGCTAAATTAGGGACGACTAGCTCTCGAGTAGCTTGGTGTGAAATTACAAAAACAAGCAAATGATTCTTTGCTGTTTCGATGTATATATAAATTAGAAAGTAAAGATTTGGTTGTACAACTAACTCACCACAATACTGAAAGACTATTTGTATTATCATTGATTGAGTTTTTGCTGTAGATGGTAACACAACAGTGTTCTTTCGTTTTATATTTGTTATGAATATTTGGAAATTGTTTAATTTTAACACATATTAAATTTAATAAAATATTACTGCTCATAAGTAAATAGATGACAAACATTTTCATATAACAATTATTCTGATATTACTTAATCAAACTTTTTCCCTATTTAACAAATTTCTATGTTTTTGCACCTCTTCACTGAAGTGGAGGCCCCCCAGTGACTCAGCGGTTTGTCTGCAGACTTATAACGCTAAAAACCGGGTTTCGATGCCCGTGGTGGGCAGAGCACAGATAGCCCATTGTGTAGCTTTGTGTTTAATTTCAAACAACGACAACCTGAAGTGGAGAAAATGAAAGAGAAAAGTGATTCGCCCTCTGGTAAGACAATTTGAAATAATAATAAACAACCAATAACAGAAAATAGTTAGTTTACTCGATAATAGGTGGAGGTAATGCTGACTCGATCTCGTAAAATAGTTTTCTGTATTATAGCAGCAGAACGAAGTTAAAATTATTATATTTTAGTTGTTTCGAACAACACCAATTCTTTGTACCGATGTTTTGCAATTATATTTCTCACTTTTTTGTCAATACTAAAATTTAAACCAAATTCTAACTCCATATAATTATTTTACCTTTATTTCAAATAGATTTCAATATGTATTTATATTTGAGATACTTTCGACAAGTACTTATAATAACAATCAATTTTAACTCGTAACTACAGAATACTTTTGCCAGTAATATATTAACAAAATTTGTTTATTAAAAATTAGTTTTTATTTTAGTTCAACTGTTTGCAACGCCACCTGTTTCAGCTGTAATTAAATTTAAAACCATATTGCATTACAGTGACGACAACCGTTCCACTTTTACAATGTATATATATATTTAAGATACGATAAATAAATTGCATTATATAAATTATTTTGCAAATTTTTTGTAATTACATTTTTCAAACATTATTTTTGAAATTCCACATCGAACAAATAATTTGTCAATTGTCAAGCGCACAGTTTGGACTATTTACGCTTACCCTGTGGCAGATGCTAAGCCTCGATTTTTAATTTGTTTGTTTGTTTGGGAATTTCGCACAAAGCTACACGAGGGCTATCTGTGTTAGCCGTCCCTAATTTAGCAGTGTAACACTAGAGGGAAGGCAGCTAGTCATCACCACCCACCGCCAACTCTTGGACTACTCTTTTACCAACGAATAGTGGGATTGACCGTAACATTATACACCCCCACGGCTGGGAGAGCGAGCATGTTTAGCGCAACGCGGGCGCGAACCCGCGACCCTCGAATTACGAGTCGAACGCCTTAACACGCTTGGCCATGCCAGGCTTCGATTTTTAATGTCATAAATCTTGAGACAAACCATTGAGCCAACAGTGGTGCATATCGGGCAACGTTTTTAGTTTTGGTTAGTAAACGTTTCCGAAAACAGAACGACACATTAATAACAGTAATAAAACCGTATCTTTAGCTGACATGTTTAACAGACAATTTTCTTATTCTACGATTATATGACGAAGGTAACGTTAATAAGTCAGGTAGTAGCCACAACAACGTATATGTTTGAGCATTTTAATATAATTTTTTTTATGAATATCTAAGTACATTTTTTATTCAATCGGGACTACATTTTAGAAGGATAAAATAATTAAAGGGAATTTCCAACTGCAGGTAAAAAAAAAACATAGTTTTTAATTTCAGTTGATAAAATATTACTGTTTTCTCCATCCCCCGTTGCGTCAAACATGCTCGCCCTTTCAGCCGTGGGGGCGTTATAATGTGACGATCAATCCCACTATTCGTTGATAAAAGAGTAGCCCAAGAGTTGGCGGTGGGTGGTGATGACTAGCTGCCTTCCCTCTAGCCTTACACTGCTAAATTATGGACGGCTAGCGCAGATAGCCCTCGAGATACTTTTATTACAATCAAACAAACAATGTCCTCCCTCCTTTTAAAGTCTGACAACGCAAAAAGCGTATTTTGTCTTTATGTTCATTGGCCTTAATATTTTGGCCAGCAGTATATAACACAAAATACTAGTTTAAAAAGTTGTCTCTGTAGGTATGGGATGCAAGTTGTCTCATCGGATTAAAACCTAGCTAGATTTACATCTAGAAGGTTGTTATAAATGGAGTTTAATCAAAGTGGATGTGTGTCATAAGAGGGATATAAATATCTTTCTGTGGTGATTATGGTTGTTGATTTGGACTTTTTATATGTCAGTGTATCATTTTTGATGTCATGATGTTTATCTAGAGATGAAACCTACATCATCATCACACACACTTGCTAACAGTAGTGGGCACGTTTAACACCATCAGTAGTTAATAACATATGAAAAAAGCATTTCTATTTACTAACAATTCTGTTTCACATTGGTAGATTGTGAACCTGATGCATTAGGATGAATGCTTCGGTTGTAAGGATTGAGTTTTCAATAATTCCTCTCTAAAGTACAGAGAGTGTCAGGTAGGTTGAAAGACACATGGCTCTAGTGACATAGAAATTTAAAAATTATTAAAAGTGATAAATTCCACAAAGGTCAGGAGTTCAGTAAGTAAGCAAGGGTTGAAGTTACAACTAACTGGTTGCAGAAGGAATCACACATTCAAGCACACACCTTGATAGACAATACTGACCTCGTGTCAATGACTGGTTGACCGTGCGATATTAAATGTAAGGAGTGTTTTTTAAAGACTTGTATGAAAAACCTATTAGCAGTGTTTCAATTTATTATCTGTCTTCTGTTGAAAGGTGAGTATATGTCTGACAACCATTTTTAGATAAAGAAAATATTAATTTTTTACCACACAATTATATTCCAATTTGAGACTAAAGTTCATATATTCTTTACATGCATTATTCAAATACAGAATATTTGGTGTTTCTCATTCAATGTAGTCTTTACGAAACTTTATAATAACAAAATTGGCAAAGTGATGGGTAATTCACTCAAGCCATCAAAGCAATGTCTTTAAGTTTGGTAATGACAAACCCACTTTGAGACAATCAATTTTTAATTAGGCTTGTTGTTTTGTTTGACAGTGAAGCTAACATCAGTGTTTGTTTGTTTATTTTGAATTTCGCACAAAGCTACACGAGGGCTATCTGCGCTAGCCGTTCCTAATTTAGCAGTGTAAGACTCGAGGGAAGGCAGCTAGTCATCACCACCTACCGCCAACTCTTGGGCTACTCTTTTACGAACAAATTGTGGGATTGACAGTGACATTATAACGCCCCCACGGCTGAAAGGGCGAGCATGTTTGGTGCGACCAGGATTCGAACGCGCGGATTACGAGTCGAACGTTTTAACACACTTGGCCATGCCGGGCCAACATCAGAGTGACACAAGTTTATGTGTTCAACGAAAATTTGTAGGTGTTATGTAAATATGAAACCAGCAAATGCCACTGATACACATAAACACATACATATACACACACAAACATAGATATTAGCTTGTGTTACAAATCCAGTCAAATATGTTGGTTTCAACCATTCTAGTGTATTGTAAATGTTTAAGTTTTATTGTGTGAAGATGTACATTAAATATTGGACCATTCTTGTGGAACATAATTATTTCTGGTTTTTACTGTGTAAGATGTATATTAAGCGCTAGGCTAGTCTGAGTGTTAGTTGTTCTTCGTATTAAGATTAAAACTGTTTTTATAATCTCAGTTTTCAGTTGTAATTTGCATGAACTTCTAAATGAAGAAAAAAATTTGACTTCGCTAAAACTTTATATTTTCCTTTCTAACATTACTTAATATTTAATATTTTTGTCAACCTTGAAACACAAAAAAAAGTTCTTTGATATATTGTTTAGGCAGAGTTTTCATGATGAAACTTTGTAAAATGGACGGCAATTGCTTGTTGTGGAGACACAAGAGCAGAGGACGACGTTTCGCAAGTCTTCCGTCTTCAAGGCAGTAAATAAACACAACGAACAAGAAACCTAGTACTTGTTAGACGTCTTGTTTCGTTGTTACTGTACCATCGATGTAAACTTCACCAACTGAAGATTAATGGTAAAGTATTTACTTATTCTAGATTATTAGGGGTTCGAAACGAATGGAATTTTGTCAGTACAATACTTTATTATTTATTTTATATTACTCACATTAATAGTATTAGTGAGAATACATAAAATATCGAGTTTTATTATTATTAGTATAATCTTTTGTTATAGGTAACTTTACACAAGTAGTGATAGTGTAATGTATCTATCTTAGGCCTAATGTATATCTAACACGAAGTAAAAACTGATTAAAACTTGTGATATATTACTTATTACTAATACTAACAGTTTGTAGGTGTACGCTTTATTTTTATAAAAGTAAGTCAAGTGTAAAAATTAGATAGTTTTTAGGTTATATAAAGACCAATAGTAATAATTTTTCATGGCGTGCTCTTATAACTATCTTACAAGTAGCCTAAGCCTTGTGTAACTTGAGACCCATCTCCACCTTGTGATTTACTAATTTTATGGCAGGAATATTAATTGAGACACAATTCAAAGGACGATAAAATTTATGTACAAACAGATGTATAATTTCAATGTATTTAAATAAAAAAATGGAGTTTCATGTTATAATATGAGGTAATTCTAGAAAGAAAAAAGATCGATACTGATGTATTTGGCCAACCTCTCATAAAATTTACGTGATTTTAGGGAACATGTAAATGAAATTTGAGATTTATCATATTAAGAAACATATTTTTAATATTAACATGAAACTCACTGTACGCTCTTGAGTGGTCATCAATTTCGCTCATCATATTAATGGAGAATTTTTGTGAAGTATCTTCGCTAAATGAGTGATTACTAAAACCTTGCAAAAGTTTATAAAGATACACAAAATGTATCAGATGTAATAGCATTGGAATTATAATGGTCAATTTGGAGTTACGAAGTTGGTCCAAATGACCAAGCTTGTTGTAAGACTCTTTGATTTCTTTGACTGAACTACATTTGTCACATCTGAAAAGTAGAGCTATCTTAGCCGAAACTGACTGCTACTTTGTCAATACGTATATTTTTACCCAAAGGCCTGCAGTTTGTCAAATAAATAAACAAAAAAAAGACGATGGTTTGAACTGTAAATTCCCTGGATATCAAATAACACATTCAGATACACCTTTACTCTTTTTTTTCTTGAGAACATGTGTTCAGAGATCTATATCTATCTTTATATGATAACTTTCCATTCTAGATACCATCCTAATAGATCTCCTCTAAAGCCTTTACAACATCCTGATGTCCTTCCTAAGGTAAGTAGTGAAAAACTGAACATAAATGTGGTCCCACCAGTAACCTGCACAACGACATCATAACCTCTCTAGATTTGTTTCCAGTACTTCTCTATATACAAACTGAAATCCTATTTGTCCCACAACAGCACGTCACTTTTTATCCTGGTGAGCCATATAAATTATTATTGGCTTTGACGCTCATGATCAATGTGTAGGTGCTTTGCACGTGCATACAAAAAAATTAATAACATAAAGATAACATTTCTTAAAAATCAGTGAGCTACATATTTGAAACAACACTTCTTGCATTAAATTCCAAATAAGTTATCAAAAACTGCACTGGTATTAACTTATTATTAGGGTAACCTTGACCTCATGGGGTTGTGTATTATTATGTTTACATGATGAAAGCTGTTTAAATTGGTCGAAAGTGAAAATTCCATTCATTTTGTGTAAACAAAAAACATTTAAGTATTTGAATGCAACTCACACTAAATGTTATGGTAATTTTTGGTATGATTTTCTTTCGTCATTGTGATACCTTGTTTGAAACTCACACAACAGTGATATAGATGAGAGCATATGTGTCTTTTGTAGGAAAAGTCTTAATATTGGTTTTTCCCAAAATTTTGTCATTCATGTTCTCCCCCTCCGAGGGTCGCGGGTTCGAATCCCGGTCACACCAAACATGCCCGCCCTTTCACCCGTGGGGGCGTTATAATGTAACGGTCAATCCCACTATTCGTTGGTAAAAGAGTAGCCCAAGAATTGGCGGTGGGTGCTGATGACTAGTTGCCTTCCCTCTAGCCTTACTGCTAAATTAGGGATGGCTAGCGCAGATAGCCCTCGAGCTTTGCGCGAATTCAAAAAACAATCAAACAAACAATGTCCTCCCCCCCCTTTTAACGTTGGTAATGTTCTCTCGTGCTAGTGCATTCCAAAAATACAAACAAGTGAATGAAATTGTTGAAAATCTCGATGCGGTTGGAGCAAAATAAACATTAAATTTTGACTTTTTCTACCAAAAATAAAAGTTATTTAATGTAGTTATCTTCACTTGTACACCAAATAGTTCACCTGCAATACTTTGACTTAGACTTTTAACATTACATTGTACAATTTGTGGAACTTCATAAATGAGTGTCAAATGTTTTTAAAGTAAATAATTATATTTTATATTCTGTTTTCCCTACTATTTTCACTATCAATCTGTTGTCCTCAACGTAGTACAACGAAATGTTTAAAAATTAACAAATAGAAATATTTATGTAAAAAACAGCTGGTAATAAATGTAATCTAACATCTAAGCACGCCCTCTACATTCCTACACTCAATTACACAACCGCCTTCAAGCACGTGGTCAGCTATCGGTCAGTGACCCCTTTCTTTGGGAACCTGACGATTGACGAAGAAGGTTGAAACGTTGTTCGCACGTCTATTAGTGCTTTCTCTACTCACACCAGCCGTTTTTACATATAAAATTTTCTCTACAAGTGGGTTTTTTGTCATCACGAAATAAAAATATTTTTAAACCCTTCGAGTTTTCATGTAGTATTGTCATATTTTTCGTACACGTATTATTCTATGTCTATCTTTGTACTTAGTTTCTTTTTAACTTTCCTAACAAATTCTTTGTCTGTTATTTATACCCATATGTTGTCTGATGACTATTGTCCCGTATAAAGGTATTTTGACAGACTCCTGCAGAGATGCATAATGGAAATAAGACGGAGTGTATTTACACTGTCTTGTTTATAACCTTTCAAAATCCAGTCAAAACATTCAACTTATAAAAATTGTTAAACCATTTATATATGATTTGTAATACACAATTCGTGATTAATGAAAATATACAAATAAGACCCCAATATAATTTAACTGTCTCTCTAACTATTTAGATAAGAAACTACTATTGGTGCTATTGTCGGTCAAGCAAACAACAGTACAAATGACTGTTACACGTACATCATGAGGAAAACTGCATGCTAATTTCAAATTGACTATTGGTGAAGTATGGTGTAATGTAGGCTCTTGTAATTACTATAAACACTTGTGTCTACTAAATAAATATGTATTGTAGATCTGATGCCAAAGTTTGGTATCATTTAGGAATATATAATTGTTATGACAGGAATTGTGTTGGTTAAATAAGACTGGTACTCTTCAACATAACTCCTCAAAACAAACCAGAAGTACAAGTCAAAACAGACAAAAGAGCTTAATAAATTTATAACCGTTAATAAACTGTTTCCTGGTAGTGCTCTGTCTTGTAAAGTGGACTGTTGGCTTAAATAATCATGTAATTTATGTACATTGTTTTAAACACATTGGAAGAAACCAGGGTCTTGCCTGATCCGTGTCTGCCTTGTGGGATTACTCGGTAATGATGGTACAATCACTTCCTTGTCACCCAGTGGCAAGTCTTCAGATTTACAATGCTAAAATAAACAGTTTGATTTCCTTTGATGGACACAACAGATAACCTGATGTGGCTTTGCTATTAGAAAATATACATTGTTTTATGATTATCCCTTTTATTATGGAAAGATAACCAAGATGGAGAGTGCAAGCAGCAATTGAATCACACATGTGAAATGTGACTTAAGCCTAACTGTAAAACGTAATGACCAGTAGTTTTCCTTTCATTAACTGTTGCTGTGGGTAGGGGTTATAGGGCATGTCATCATATTTGTATAATTACATTCAAAATGTTATTGAACTTCTATTTTATGAATTTATGTCAATAACTTTGGTATTAAATTGTAGATTATAATTCAAATTTCAAAATTATACCTTAGTTTATTACTTAATGTAAGAGTAAATAAAAATAAATCCTAAACATAGATTTTTGCCATGACCTCACTCTGTGATGTGTTTATAACCAATCAAAATCTCAGGATCTCTAACACATAGTTTTGTCAGCTTTAGCAAGATATCTTCAGGGGTATACATATTTTTTGTGACTTAAACACAGTTTACTTGTAAACCTGTTTAATTACTGTGGAATTCTGAGCTTCTGCTGAAGTAACTTATGATTTATGTTTCAAAATATAGGCTCTAGGTGCAAAATTCAACAAGGTTCATCAGATTACAACAAACAACTACACATTTGGTAAATACAAGAAATGATTTATGTACTTATTTTTGTACTCTTCTGTGTTTAAAAACACGACTAAAATGTATTTGTAAACAGTAATAATGCATATGTTTATGTAATGTATTACAACTGAAATGTGACTGCATGCTATAAAATAGTAATCCAATAGAACAAAGCCAAGACACTTGCCCTTTGTGAAGACCAGTTTTATGTTAGTGGATAGGGTAACATAAAGCTACATGTGTTGATGTACAACATTTGTATGTTAGTTAGGCACAAGTGAAATGTTAATATAATAAACACTTATATAATGTTATGAGGTTTAAGCTATTTGGTATAAACATTTGTGGTTTTGTTATTATTTGTAGTCATTCTAGAATGAAAAAAAACAATTTTAGATATATTTTTTTATTTTATGAGGATTACAAAATCTGTCAAATAAGCCAAACCTGTACACAGATAAGATAAATGAAATAATGCATAAGATATGAAGTGTTATATTTATTCAGGAGGTTTTAGAGTTCACACAATTGAAGTTTGACATTTTTGAGACAAAGGTAAAATTTTAATGTTAACTTAACTTTCACTTTGCACACAAACTAGTAAAAAAACGATACATTCATAAACAATTATTTTGTAAAACTATTTAATTAAAATACGTTTTTGTACTCAAATTTTTGATGTTTACTAAAAGTCTACCAAATTATTTGAAGTTAGACACTGGATTGAGAGTTATAGTATGAAAACTGTAACAGGCATGAACTGGTTACAAGGTCAGTACCTGGGATGAAGTCTGCAGAGATAGTGTATGATTGAGATTGGGGTCTTGTATTCTTTAACTGAGTGTAGATTACAGAGTAAACTTGTAGTGTGTTCCACTGTACAGTATAGATCTGTGTTCGAACTGAAATGGGTTTATACAAGTATTGTATGTTTTTCCTTCTTTCTTGAGTGAAGATGTTCATGTATGTGACATATTTGAAATTATCCATGGATTTGATGAGGAAGGATTTTCCAAGAAAATCTTATTTGAAGAAAAACCATCCTGGTATTGGACAGGAAAGAAGACCAGTGGTGATGTGTACATTTATAAAATGGTGATAAATGTTCAAGTTAAGAAACATTTTTAATATTGTTGATATATCTAATCAAAATATTAGGTTTCTAGACATTTCATTTTGTCTTCACCTTGATTTTACAAACTTTATTTTTAAGTTTTTTTTCCTAAAAACTATCAGATGTTCTTGAACCTTGGATGTCATTTTACTTTGTTGCACATACTTTAACATGTAAGATGTCATTCTTCCTCAATGTACATAGTTTAACGTGTAAGATGTCATTCTACTTTGTTGTACTTAGTTTAACGTGTAAAATGTCATTCTTCTTTGTTGTACATAGTTTAACATGTAAGATATCATTCTACTTTGTTGTACATAGTTTAACGTGTAAGATGTCATTCTACTTTGTTGTACATAGTTTAACGTGTAAGATGTCATTCTACTTTGTTGTACATAGTTTAACGTGTAAGATGTCATTCTACTTTGTTGTACATAGTTTAGAGTGTAAGATGTCATTTTACTTTGCTGTACATAGTTTAACGTGTAAGATGTCATTCGACTTTGCTGTACATAGTTTAACGTGTAAGATGTCATTCGACTTTGTTGTACGTAGTTTAACGTGTAAGATGTCATTCTACTTTGTTGTACATAGTTTAACGTGTAAGATGTCATTCTACTTTGCTGTACATAGTTTAACATGTAAGATGTCATTCTACTTTGCTGTACGTAGTTTAACGTGTAAGATGTCATTCTACTTTGTTGTACATAGTTTAATGTGTAAAATGTCATTCTTCTTTGATGTACATAGTTTAACGTGTAAGATGTCATTCTACTTTGTTGTACATAGTTTAGAGTGTAAGATGTCATTCTACTTTGTTGTACATAGTTTAACATGTAAGACGTCATTCTACTTTGCTGTATATAGTTTAACGTGTAAGACGTCATTCTACTTTGTTGTACATAGTTTAGAGTGTAAGATGTCATTCTACTTTGTTGTACATAGTTTAACATGTAAGATGTCATTCTACTTTGTTGTACATAGTTTAACATGTAAGATGTCATTCTACTTTGCTGTACATAGTTTAACGTGTAAGATGTCATTCTACTTTGTTGTACATAGTTTAACGTGTAAGATGTCATTCTACTTTGTTGTACATAGTTTAGAGTGTAAGATGTCATTTTACTTTGCTGTACATAGTTTAACGTGTAAGATGTCATTCGACTTTGTTGTACATAGTTTAGAGTGTAAGATGTCATTCGACTTTGTTGTACATAGTTTAGAGTGTAAGATGTCATTTTACTTTGCTGTACATAGTTTAACGTGTAAGATGTCATTCGACTTTGTTGTACATAGTTTAGAGTGTAAGATGTCATTTGACTTTGTTGTACATAGTTTAGAGTGTAAGATGTCATTCTTCTTTGATGTACACAGTTTAACGTGTAAGATCCGATGTTTGGAATCTTTTTACCTTTAGATAGACCAGAAATTATGGATTAATTACAGTTACTTTCGTAAAATGTTTAATGTTACAAGTGCATCCAACATAAAAAAATTCATTGTTTACAGACATATAAAAAATCAAGATGTGTAATTTTGTTCATCATAAAGCAAGTGATTAAATTCATTGTTGTTGTAAATATCACTTATCAAATAAAAGTGTCAAAGCATCCATTCTACCTGCTTTTAACTCTTAACAGTTCTTTATGACATATCAGCTGCTTTTTATTTTTAAACATTAGTAAACTGTTTTTTACCATATACAGTGTTTGTTTCTGTAAATGTTAATATGCAAAAATAAACTCTTTATATGTTAAATATTATTATTGTTTTTCATTTTTAAAATTCAGCATACAGTATGACATATTCTTTACCATATACCTGGTTCTGTGCCTTCTGGATTTGTTCACAGTTGAGGTGCCCAACACTTTCTGCAAATTTTTGAAGGGTTCTTTGAGAGTATGTGAAGTTACAAGGCTCAACAAACAACTAGGAGTGGTTATCGGAAAAACTCGGTTGATTTCTACAAAGGTTGTTGAATGAAACATCCACATCTGCATTGAACTCCAACCAAGGTCTTCCATGAATGGTGAAATGTTCTGCTTTTCAACACATACACTGGAAAGTTGTTTGTTTATGGCATTGAAAGACCAAATACATATAAACCTATATGACTATTAAAATCAGACTTAACTGTGTTATTAGAGGTATCACTATCAGTGATGGCAGATATAGTCCTTGATCAAGTACTAACTGAATAGTTTTGATCTTTTTTTCCTTTGGTTCTGTCTCACTATCATAAAGTTCATTTATATTTTGGGCGTTTTAACCAGCCACGTTGTGTGTCTCAAAATGCTCCATTGTTCATTTTCTCACAAGCAGACATGGTTACTGAATTATCATGAAACTAAAACTTTAAAGGGAGTCCACATATATTAACACTTGAGGCAGTGTAGCATTATGATAATACTGACAAAATTTGTGTGAGTTTAGCAAATGGAATGGTTGTTTTAGCCAATAGCAACCTGCCATTTCACATTAGTTTTTGTGATATTATCTTACCTTTTGAGACAACTGTGACATTTATAACAGTTTTCTTGCAAGGGTGATTATTTTGTTTCATAGTAATGACATCTCCCTTACCACCCGACTGCATCCTGTGCATGTATTTTATTCTATATGAATAATACGAGCTGTATCTTTCGGCACATGCATATTGTAACAATACCCCAGTAACACAGGTTTGTGTGTTTGTAACAGCAGAAACATGATTTATAAATCTACAGGTAAAAGGTACCTTATTTGTCTTGCTGCATATATTTAGAAGTGTTTTTGTTGTCTTGATCAGTTTAGTGGATCCTCATTTGTGTCAAAATTTTATCCCACTGTGAAGGATTACACATGTTACCTCCCAGTTATTCAAACTGGTAAGGTACCAATTAAATTTCTGTATATAGTACAAAGAATTACTGGGCTGAACTGCTTTGGTATGTCTACAGTTTTGTTTTGTTTGCTAATGTACCGTAAAATCACCATCCTCTCCACAAAAGTTAAATAGAAATGTAATAGTACACCAGAGATCGTTAGGGTTAAGATATAGCAAACCCTTTTACGAACTACTAACCACAATGAAATAGCCAGCTAGTAGCACCTACCATCTCATGAACTGTGTCCAATTCTTTGAACCAAGAAAATATTTTAGTGTCACTTGTATGATGTACCTACAGGTTAGAGTGTGGAACATAGAATAGCATCTTGATTCAAGTTATTCACTGTGGAGTCTGATATGTTAACCATTAAACCTGGATAATACAGACAGTTGGTACAAGACATTCATATATATTCAAAGATTTCTAAGAAGTAAACATTTCCATTCTATACATAGCAGTATTTATGAAAAAAATTATTATTTTATTGCCATATTTGGATAGTCACAAATTGTTTTCATGGTTGCACTAAGCAAACTGTTCTTAACAGAAACATGAGAAATAATTCATGAAGACGAGAAACCCACTTGAAGTAAAAAGTATGTCAGGATGGTTGGGATGGGTATAAACATACCAGCCATCCTGAGATACATAGGAACTTGTGACATATCCAGTACTTTTAGTAATTCTTGTTCATTACTGCAGACAAACACTGCAGTGTAAGAAATTACCATTATTTGTTGTGTTCAGTAGATGTTTATGAGAGGAAATTTGTTGATCTAGGTTCTTCTGTTATGTAAGGTTTAATATCTTTGTTGTGAACAGAATCAACACTGTAGTGTAAGAATCAATATTTTTTAATTACTTTGTGCAGAGTGAACAGAAAATCATTTGGTCAAAATGTCTTAGAATGTAGAAAATATTTTATTATTTATCTCAGGTGTTCCATTCATCACAGAGGCACAGCCAATCATTCCTGTCCTGTAGGACTGTCCAAGGCACGTGACCTTATAGGATGACATGTTTTAGCTACACTTGTAAACTGAATTGAACCTGTTTGATTTCTAGTGACTTACATGGTTAACTCTGAAAACCTCATTATGACAGTGTAAACCTGAATGTTGATTCTACTCATCATAGTGTAAGCTGTTATAATAAGTTTAAACAACCTGATAAAAAAACTGGTTCAATAAACCTGTCAAACTATTTAGAAGAAATTTAGTTTGTTTGTATTTATTTAAAATGTCAAAATAAAATTACTTGTTTATTTTAATGTTGTTTTTGACAGTAACGTTAGGGTAAACAACCTCAACAGATAATATAAAAATACCTTTTTTGTATATTTCATTATACATTGTGTTATTGTGGCTTCATCAGGACTTGAACAATTGACTATTTACACAACTAATATAAAGAACCTCCTTTGTAAAGTTTGTAATGGAGGTTTTCCTGTCTATTAAATTTTCAATTTACATATATTCAGATAAATTATTGTTTTAATTATAAATCATCTTCCTGGTTTCAGCTCTTGGTCAGACTGTTGACATATCTTCTGATACAAGTTTCTTCTAAAGTTCTTGACAGTTGATAAATGTTCCATATTCTGTTCATCATTTGAACCAAAGTCTAACTGATGTTCTCCACTGTGAACACAGGTAAATCATTATAACAGATGAATCAGTTTCAGGTAAAGATATGTAAGAATAATAGAACAAAAAGACAGTTGGTATTATGTAGTGACACTAACCCTTTCACCACGTTTTGTGTAATTCACTGAGTTTCATTCAAAACTTAAACAACTTTATCAAGGAACTTAACATTATAGTTTATGTTATGATAAAGTTTCAATACCTTTATTACAAAAGAAGTCTTTAAAAACTTGTCCTCCAATTTTCTTGTCACGTGACCCCAAAGTTATGAAACATCTCGTATTTTGCCATTTTTGTATTGAATTAAATAAACCATAGCTTATATATATTTAGCTGTAACCAATCATAAATTTACTTACTCTACTGACTTTAAATAATTCAAGGTTATTTTGATTGGACCAGTGAAATATGCACTTTCTGGCACATCTGAAATAATAAAAATGAAATTACATTAAAATCACCAAGTCTGTGAACCCTGGTATTTTTAAAAATTTCATAAATAATTTAATGTTCATGTTATTGGTCTAGAAAGATACGGTTGATGTATGATTTTCATAATGGAAATCTTTTCACTACTCACTATATTTAACTCATCTGTTGTCAAAATTGTAGCTATCTTCAGTTTCAACACAGTTGTCAAAATAAGAAACACAACAGTTTCTAAATATAAAACTGATATTGAAAACTATTAACAAAAGTACTTCAAACATTTTCTGAAAACATCAAACTATTTTCCCTCATGTGTTGATTATAAACATAATACAATACAGTTCACCTCCTCTGTGTTTGGAGGATCCTTATTTTTTAAATTACATAGCTCACATCTAAATCAAATTTTAAACAGATAGTGTGAGAAAGTACATTGAACATATCAAATAAATTGTAGTTTACTCAAAATATAATGGTTCTTACACCTTCAAACATGACAAAGTAAGTTTTGTGAACATATGTAAAGAGTTTGTACGTTATTTCTTACAGCCAAGCCACACAGAACTATCTTCTGGCTATAGACTTAACACTGTCCCATCTGGGGTTTGAAAAGAACATCAGAAAATTTTTGATGGCCAGCACAAAGCCCCACCCTCAACCGGATCATCCAGTGGCTCAGAGCTATTTCTATGGGCTTACAATGTAAGAAACTGTGTTTTGATATTTGTGGTGGGAAGAGCACAGACAGACCTTTGTGTAGCTTTATGCTTATCTGCAATAAAAAAAAGAGAGTGAAATCCTGTTTATACAGTTGAATCTACTGAGGCACAAATTATTTATGATATGAATTTCCCTATAGTCATCAAATAAAAATATGGAAACAACAATGTTTAATAGGTTCTAGTGATGTGTGCCTTTTTGTATAATTTCATAATCTGTATAAGCAGGTTCTTTAAACATTAACATATTAGAAAAACGTTTTATTTTATAATGTGATAGTGATGTTTAAATTTGAACTTCAGTTTAAAGCTTTTGAGTTAGGTCTACAGTACAGTTTGGAGACTGCTATGAACTTTGGTCTCTTCTTAAAAGTTTGTGCAACTAATTATGGACTACAGAACTTCATTTTGAAGTAAACATTGATGTCCAAGTTACTGGCCTGATATTGTTTAGGTTTTGACTGGTATATTAAGATTTGTTTAATAAAAACATTTGTTTGCTTTTAAACTGCACTTTTACTTGTATTTTTGGTATTAAAACTTTTCTGGTAACTTATTAACTCCAGCATTTGTATTGTTAAATTACAGTAGAAAGAATCGGAACAAGTGAATCTACAACCACGTAAACATTAATTAAACTTGGTGAGTACCATTGTGACAATCACCCACAAGTTAGTCTAATGATTTATTTTGGTCAAAACTTTACTGTATTACTAGTATGTTGCAGATAAAAGTTTGACATTTAATAGTTTTATATGTATCATTGTCAGTAGACTGTATGTGGCATGAGTGTTAGAGACAACAAGGGACTTCTGGTCCATCACAGCTGTCTCATCCTCTAAGTAAACTAAAACTGTGAACTAAATAAATTAATTAAGAAAACTAAATAAAAATATTATAAACAATCCTTATTCATCAAGCTGTCTCTTACAATTGCATAAATTTAGTAAATCAATATGTCAAACACACTGTTAGTAAAATAAAACTGTCTCAGCTGAAAATGGCTCCTTCCCTGTCAAATTGTATAATTGTGTCCCCTTGTCCCAGTGTTAAATAAGAAAGATGAAGGATGAACGCTGTCACAATTCCCTTAACACTTTTAAACCCCTCAACCAGAACCATCTGACTGTTTCCTTTCCCAATAAACATTTCACTATTTAAATTTCATGTCAAAGTTCAACAAGGTGAAAGTTTTGCCTTTTTATGCCAGTGGTCAAAAACACTTCATATCTAACGTGGCATGAACTTTATCTTCTTTTGATACAGTACATCTGTCTTAATTTAACTAAATTATTTGTTGTAATGGTTGGTTGTTGCTCTGTTTATTAAATAACAATAGTCTTATCTAAGGTGACCACTTTCTGTGTTTACTGAAACACATAATATGATTATAAAGAAGTACATTATATTAAAATGATTTTTAAGTAACTATATATGACCATGTTGTCTAACAACCTTGATCGTAGTACTGCATCATAGTTTCCATAGTAAAACAACTGTCCTGTCCAAAGCACGTAATTCCTCCTTGCATGGTAACTATTATCCATTCAGCATACACAGAAATGTGTTGCAGCATCCACTTCAACATTTCGCTTTCACTGAAATCTGGAGCCTGACATATTTCATATATTTGTATGAATACTCATTTCATTCTCAAGTCACTTGAGTTATGAACAGGTATGACTGGTAGTGTTATCTTGTTGAACAAATACACTGTTGACTTCATCTATAGAATTTTTATGCAAGTTTCATTGCTTCTATTAGTGGAGATTTCTGAGACACTAACTCTTTGACTTTGAATGTCTGTAGGTCTAAAATCATAATGCTCTAGTTTGGAACCTACAGAGTAACAAAACCACAAGTTTCAATGCATTATACATTACTAGGTTCTGAGAAAAATTTTGACTGTGTATGTCTTGTTAAAAGTTAATATACTTTCTTATTATTAATATTATATCCTTTTTAAGTAGTTGAAAAAGTCAAACAGTTGGTAGAAGGTGACTCCCATGAAACATTTCTTGTACAAACCTTCGAAGCTATTTATAATACAAAGATGAAAGTTTTTCTGGTAGAATTTTAAACTTAATTAGTTATTCTGTAGTTTAACTTGTAGCCAGTAAGGAAAAGGAATGTCATATTTTATACATGTAAGACAGTGAGATAGTTTTTGGATGTTATGTTTTACCAACTATGAGCACTTCTTAAAGTTTGTTATTGGAGTTACTTTGATGACATATATAGGTGTTTAACGGGAGTCATGTTACTGTAATTTAATTGTATAGTTTTTGTTCATAAGTATTTTTCTGTACATTCAAGGAAATACTGCATTTTGTTGTGTTTTATAGGCACTAGATGGAGCTATGGTTAAACAGACAGTACTATTATATTTATATAGATAAGTAGTTACATGGACATACAACAGACAGTACTATTATATTTATATAGATAAGTAGTTACATGGACATACAACAGACAGTACTATTATATTTATATAGATAAGTAGTTACATGGACATACAACAGACAGTACTATTATATTTATATAGATAAGTAGTTACATGGACATACAACAGACAGTACTATTATATTTATATAGATAAGTAGTCACATGGACATACAACAGACAGTACTATTATATTTATATAGATAAGTAGTTACATGGACATACAACAGACAGTACTATTATATTTATATAGATAAGTAGTTACATGGACATACAACAGACAGTACTATTATATTTATATAGATAAGTAGTTACATGGACATACAACAGACAGTACTATTATATTTATATAGATAAGTAGTTACATGGACATACAACAGACAGTACTATTATATTTATATAGATAAGTAGTTACATGGACATACAACAGACAGTACTATTATATTTATATAGATAAGTAGTTACATGGACATACAACAGACAGTACTATTATATTTATATAGATAAGTAGTTACATGGACATACAACAGACAGTACTATTATATTTATATAGATAAGTAGTTACATGGACATACAACAGACAGTACTATTATATTTATATAGATAAGTAGTTACATGGACATACAACAGACAGTACTATTATATTTATATAGATAAGTAGTTACATGGACATACAACAGACAGTACTATTATATTTATATAGATAAGTAGTTACATGGACATACAACAGACAGTACTATTATATTTATATAGATAAGTAGTTACATGGACATACAACAGACAGTACTATTATATTTATATAGATAAGTAGTTACATGGACATACAACAGACAGTACTATTATATTTATATAGATAAGTAGTTACATGGACATACAACAGACAGTACTATTATATTTATATAGATAAGTAGTTACATGGACATACAACAGACAGTACTATTATATTTATATAGATAAGTAGTTACATGGACATACAACAGACAGTACTATTATATTTATATAGATAAGTAGTTACATGGACATACAACAGACAGTACTATTATATTTATATAGATAAGTAGTTACATGGACATACAACAGACAGTACTATTATATTTATATAGATAAGTAGTTACATGGACATACAACAGACAGTACTATTATATTTATATAGATAAGTAGTTACATGGACATACAACAGACAGTACTATTATATTTATATAGATAAGTAGTTACATGGACATACAACAGACAGTACTATTATATTTATATAGATAAGTAGTTACATGGACATACAACAGACAGTACTATTATATTTATATAGATAAGTAGTTACATGGACATACAACAGACAGTACTATTATATTTATATAGATAAGTAGTTACATGGACATACAACAGACAGTACTATTATATTTATATAGATAAGTAGTTACATGGACATACAACAGACAGTACTATTATATTTATATAGATAAGTAGTTACATGGACATACAACAGACAGTACTATTATATTTATATAGATAAGTAGTTACATGGACATACAACAGACAGTACTATTATATTTATATAGATAAGTAGTTACATGGACATACAACAGACAGTACTATTATATTTATATAGATAAGTAGTTACATGGACATACAACAGACAGTACTATTATATTTATATAGATAAGTAGTTACATGGACATACAACAGACAGTACTATTATATTTATATAGATAAGTAGTTACATGGACATACAACAGACAGTACTATTATATTTATATAGATAAGTAGTTACATGGACATACAACAGACAGTACTATTATATTTATATAGATAAGTAGTTACATGGACATACAACAGACAGTACTATTATATTTATATAGATAAGTAGTTACATGGACATACAACAGACAGTACTATTATATTTATATAGATAAGTAGTTACATGGACATACAACAGACAGTACTATTATATTTATATAGATAAGTAGTTACATGGACATACAACAGACAGTACTATTATATTTATATAGATAAGTAGTTACATGGACATACAACAGACAGTACTATTATATTTATATAGATAAGTAGTTACATGGACATACAACAGACAGTACTATTATATTTATATAGATAAGTAGTTACATGGACATACAACAGACAGTACTATTATATTTATATAGATAAGTAGTTACATGGACATACAACAGACAGTACTATTATATTTATATAGATAAGTAGTTACATGGACATACAACAGACAGTACTATTATATTTATATAGATAAGTAGTTACATGGACATACAACAGACAGTACTATTATATTTATATAGATAAGTAGTTACATGGACATACAACAGACAGTACTATTATATTTATATAGATAAGTAGTTACATGGACATACAACAGACAGTACTATTATATTTATATAGATAAGTAGTTACATGGACATACAACAGACAGTACTATTATATTTATATAGATAAGTAGTTACATGGACATACAACAGACAGTACTATTATATTTATATAGATAAGTAGTTACATGGACATACAACAGACAGTACTATTATATTTATATAGATAAGTAGTTACATGGACATACAACAGACAGTACTATTATATTTATATAGATAAGTAGTTACATGGACATACAACAGACAGTACTATTATATTTATATAGATAAGTAGTTACATGGACATACAACAGACAGTACTATTATATTTATATAGATAAGTAGTTACATGGACATACAACAGACAGTACTATTATATTTATATAGATAAGTAGTTACATGGACATACAACAGACAGTACTATTATATTTATATAGATAAGTAGTTACATGGACATACAACAGACAGTACTATTATATTTATATAGATAAGTAGTTACATGGACATACAACAGACAGTACTATTATATTTATATAGATAAGTAGTTACATGGACATACAACAGACAGTACTATTATATTTATATAGATAAGTAGTTACATGGACATACAACAGACAGTACTATTATATTTATATAGATAAGTAGTTACATGGACATACAACAGACAGTACTATTATATTTATATAGATAAGTAGTTACATGGACATACAACAGACAGTACTATTATATTTATATAGATAAGTAGTTACATGGACATACAACAGACAGTACTATTATATTTATATAGATAAGTAGTTACATGGACATACAACAGACAGTACTATTATATTTATATAGATAAGTAGTTACATGGACATACAACAGACAGTACTATTATATTTATATAGATAAGTAGTTACATGGACATACAACAGACAGTACTATTATATTTATATAGATAAGTAGTTACATGGACATACAACAGACAGTACTATTATATTTATATAGATAAGTAGTTACATGGACATACAACAGACAGTACTATTATATTTATATAGATAAGTAGTTACATGGACATACAACAGACAGTACTATTATATTTATATAGATAAGTAGTTACATGGACATACAACAGACAGTACTATTATATTTATATAGATAAGTAGTTACATGGACATACAACAGACAGTACTATTATATTTATATAGATAAGTAGTTACATGGACATACAACAGACAGTACTATTATATTTATATAGATAAGTAGTTACATGGACATACAACAGACAGTACTATTATATTTATATAGATAAGTAGTTACATGGACATACAACAGACAGTACTATTATATTTATATAGATAAGTAGTTACATGGACATACAACAGACAGTACTATTATATTTATATAGATAAGTAGTTACATGGACATACAACAGACAGTACTATTATATTTATATAGATAAGTAGTTACATGGACATACAACAGACAGTACTATTATATTTATATAGATAAGTAGTTACATGGACATACAACAGACAGTACTATTATATTTATATAGATAAGTAGTTACATGGACATACAACAGACAGTACTATTATATTTATATAGATAAGTAGTTACATGGACATACAACAGACAGTACTATTATATTTATATAGATAAGTAGTTACATGGACATACAACAGACAGTACTATTATATTTATATAGATAAGTAGTTACATGGACATACAACAGACAGTACTATTATATTTATATAGATAAGTAGTTACATGGACATACAACAGACAGTACTATTATATTTATATAGATAAGTAGTTACATGGACATACAACAGACAGTACTATTATATTTATATAGATAAGTAGTTACATGGACATACAACAGACAGTACTATTATATTTATATAGATAAGTAGTTACATGGACATACAACAGACAGTACTATTATATTTATATAGATAAGTAGTTACATGGACATACAACAGACAGTACTATTATATTTATATAGATAAGTAGTTACATGGACATACAACAGACAGTACTATTATATTTATATAGATAAGTAGTTACATGGACATACAACAGACAGTACTATTATATTTATATAGATAAGTAGTTACATGGACATACAACAGACAGTACTATTATATTTATATAGATAAGTAGTTACATGGACATACAACAGACAGTACTATTATATTTATATAGATAAGTAGTTACATGGACATACAACAGACAGTACTATTATATTTATATAGATAAGTAGTTACATGGACATACAACAGACAGTACTATTATATTTATATAGATAAGTAGTTACATGGACATACAACAGACAGTACTATTATATTTATATAGATAAGTAGTTACATGGACATACAACAGACAGTACTATTATATTTATATAGATAAGTAGTTACATGGACATACAACAGACAGTACTATTATATTTATATAGATAAGTAGTTACATGGACATACAACAGACAGTACTATTATATTTATATAGATAAGTAGTTACATGGACATACAACAGACAGTACTATTATATTTATATAGATAAGTAGTTACATGGACATACAACAGACAGTACTATTATATTTATATAGATAAGTAGTTACATGGACATACAACAGACAGTACTATTATATTTATATAGATAAGTAGTTACATGGACATACAACAGACAGTACTATTATATTTATATAGATAAGTAGTACATGGACATACAACAGACAGTACATAGATAAGTAGACATGGACATACAACAGACAGTACTATTATATTTATATAGATAAGTAGTTACATGGACATACAACAGACAGTACTATTATATTTATATAGATAAGTAGTTACATGGACATACAACAGACAGTACTATTATATTTATATAGATAAGTAGTTACATGGACATACAACAGACAGTACTATTATATTTATATAGATAAGTAGTTACATGGACATACAACAGACAGTACTATTATATTTATATAGATAAGTAGTTACATGGACATACAACAGACAGTACTATTATATTTATATAGATAAGTAGTTACATGGACATACAACAGACAGTACTATTATATTTATATAGATAAGTAGTTACATGGACATACAACAGACAGTACTATTATATTTATATAGATAAGTAGTTACATGGACATACAACAGACAGTACTATTATATTTATATAGATAAGTAGTTACATGGACATACAACAGACAGTACTATTATATTTATATAGATAAGTAGTTACATGGACATACAACAGACAGTACTATTATATTTATATAGATAAGTAGTTACATGGACATACAACAGACAGTACTATTATATTTATATAGATAAGTAGTTACATGGACATACAACAGACAGTACTATTATATTTATATAGATAAGTAGTTACATGGACATACAACAGACAGTACTATTATATTTATATAGATAAGTAGTTACATGGACATACAACAGACAGTACTATTATATTTATATAGATAAGTAGTTACATGGACATACAACAGACAGTACTATTATATTTATATAGATAAGTAGTTACATGGACATACAACAGACAGTACTATTATATTTATATAGATAAGTAGTTACATGGACATACAACAGACAGTACTATTATATTTATATAGATAAGTAGTTACATGGACATACAACAGACAGTACTATTATATTTATATAGATAAGTAGTTACATGGACATACAACAGACAGTACTATTATATTTATATAGATAAGTAGTTACATGGACATACAACAGACAGTACTATTATATTTATATAGATAAGTAGTTACATGGACATACAACAGACAGTACTATTATATTTATATAGATAAGTAGTTACATGGACATACAACAGACAGTACTATTATATTTATATAGATAAGTAGTTACATGGACATACAACAGACAGTACTATTATATTTATATAGATAAGTAGTTACATGGACATACAACAGACAGTACTATTATATTTATATAGATAAGTAGTTACATGGACATACAACAGACAGTACTATTATATTTATATAGATAAGTAGTTACATGGACATACAACAGACAGTACTATTATATTTATATAGATAAGTAGTTACATGGACATACAACAGACAGTACTATTATATTTATATAGATAAGTAGTTACATGGACATACAACAGACAGTACTATTATATTTATATAGATAAGTAGTTACATGGACATACAACAGACAGTACTATTATATTTATATAGATAAGTAGTTACATGGACATACAACAGACAGTACTATTATATTTATATAGATAAGTAGTTACATGGACATACAACAGACAGTACTATTATATTTATATAGATAAGTAGTTACATGGACATACAACAGACAGTACTATTATATTTATATAGATAAGTAGTTACATGGACATACAACAGACAGTACTATTATATTTATATAGATAAGTAGTTACATGGACATACAACAGACAGTACTATTATATTTATATAGATAAGTAGTTACATGGACATACAACAGACAGTACTATTATATTTATATAGATAAGTAGTTACATGGACATACAACAGACAGTACTATTATATTTATATAGATAAGTAGTTACATGGACATACAACAGACAGTACTATTATATTTATATAGATAAGTAGTTACATGGACATACAACAGACAGTACTATTATATTTATATAGATAAGTAGTTACATGGACATACAACAGACAGTACTATTATATTTATATAGATAAGTAGTTACATGGACATACAACAGACAGTACTATTATATTTATATAGATAAGTAGTTACATGGACATACAACAGACAGTACTATTATATTTATATAGATAAGTAGTTACATGGACATACAACAGACAGTACTATTATATTTATATAGATAAGTAGTTACATGGACATACAACAGACAGTACTATTATATTTATATAGATAAGTAGTTACATGGACATACAACAGACAGTACTATTATATTTATATAGATAAGTAGTTACATGGACATACAACAGACAGTACTATTATATTTATATAGATAAGTAGTTACATGGACATACAACAGACAGTACTATTATATTTATATAGATAAGTAGTTACATGGACATACAACAGACAGTACTATTATATTTATATAGATAAGTAGTTACATGGACATACAACAGACAGTACTATTATATTTATATAGATAAGTAGTTACATGGACATACAACAGACAGTACTATTATATTTATATAGATAAGTAGTTACATGGACATACAACAGACAGTACTATTATATTTATATAGATAAGTAGTTACATGGACATACAACAGACAGTACTATTATATTTATATAGATAAGTAGTTACATGGACATACAACAGACAGTACTATTATATTTATATAGATAAGTAGTTACATGGACATACAACAGACAGTACTATTATATTTATATAGATAAGTAGTTACATGGACATACAACAGACAGTACTATTATATTTATATAGATAAGTAGTTACATGGACATACAACAGACAGTACTATTATATTTATATAGATAAGTAGTTACATGGACATACAACAGACAGTACTATTATATTTATATAGATAAGTAGTTACATGGACATACAACAGACAGACAGTATGGAACAGACAGTACTATTATATTTATATAGATAAGTAGTTACATGGACATACAACAGACAGTACTATTATATTTATATAGATAAGTAGTTACATGGACATACAACAGACAGTACTATTATATTTATATAGATAAGTAGTTACATGGACATACAACAGACAGTACTATTATATTTATATAGATAAGTAGTTACATGGACATACAACAGACAGTACTATTATATTTATATAGATAAGTAGTTACATGGACATACAACAGACAGTACTATTATATTTATATAGATAAGTAGTTACATGGACATACAACAGACAGTACTATTATATTTATATAGATAAGTAGTTACATGGACATACAACAGACAGTACTATTATATTTATATAGATAAGTAGTTACATGGACATACAACAGACAGTACTATTATATTTATATAGATAAGTAGTTACATGGACATACAACAGACAGTACTATTATATTTATATAGATAAGTAGTTACATGGACATACAACAGACAGTACTATTATATTTATATAGATAAGTAGTTACATGGACATACAACAGACAGTACTATTATATTTATATAGATAAGTAGTTACATGGACATACAACAGACAGTACTATTATATTTATATAGATAAGTAGTTACATGGACATACAACAGACAGTACTATTATATTTATATAGATAAGTAGTTACATGGACATACAACAGACAGTACTATTATATTTATATAGATAAGTAGTTACATGGACATACAACAGACAGTACTATTATATTTATATAGATAAGTAGTTACATGGACATACAACAGACAGTACTATTATATTTATATAGATAAGTAGTTACATGGACATACAACAGACAGTACTATTATATTTATATAGATAAGTAGTTACATGGACATACAACAGACAGTACTATTATATTTATATAGATAAGTAGTTACATGGACATACAACAGACAGTACTATTATATTTATATAGATAAGTAGTTACATGGACATACAACAGACAGTACTATTATATTTATATAGATAAGTAGTTACATGGACATACACAACAGACAGTACTATTATATTTATATAGATAAGTAGTTACATGGACATACAACAGACAGTACTATTATATTTATATAGATAAGTAGTTACATGGACATACAACAGACAGTACTATTATATTTATATAGATAAGTAGTTACATGGACATACAACAGACAGTACTGTTATATTTATATAGATAAGTAGTTACATGGACATACAACGGACAGTACTATTATATTATATTTATATAGATAAGTAGTTACATGGACATACAACAGACAGTACTATTATATTTATATAGATAAGTAGTTACATGGACATACAACAGACAGTACTATTATATTTATATAGATAAGTAGTTACATGGACATACAACAGACAGTACTATTATATTTATATAGATAAGTAGTTACATGGACATACAACAGACAGTACTATTATATTTATATAGATAAGTAGTTACATGGACATACAACAGACAGTACTATTATATTTATATAGATAAGTAGTTACATGGACATACAACAGACAGTACTATTATATTTATATAGATAAGTAGTTACATGGACATACAACAGACAGTACTATTATATTTATATAGATAAGTAGTTACATGGACATACAACAGACAGTACTATTATATTTATATAGATAAGTAGTTACATGGACATACAACAGACAGTACTATTATATTTATATAGATAAGTAGTTACATGGACATACAACAGACAGTACTATTATATTTATATAGATAAGTAGTTACATGGACATACAACAGACAGTACTATTATATTTATATAGATAAGTAGTTACATGGACATACAACAGACAGTACTATTATATTTATATAGATAAGTAGTTACATGGACATACAACAGACAGTACTATTATATTTATATAGATAAGTAGTTACATGGACATACAACAGACAGTACTATTATATTTATATAGATAAGTAGTTACATGGACATACAACAGACAGTACTATTATATTTATATAGATAAGTAGTTACATGGACATACAACAGACAGTACTATTATATTTATATAGATAAGTAGTTACATGGACATACAACAGACAGTACTATTATATTTATATAGATAAGTAGTTACATGGACATACAACAGACAGTACTATTATATTTATATAGATAAGTAGTTACATGGACATACAACAGACAGTACTATTATATTTATATAGATAAGTAGTTACATGGACATACAACAGACAGTACTATTATATTTATATAGATAAGTAGTTACATGGACATACAACAGACAGTACTATTATATTTATATAGATAAGTAGTACATGGACATACAACAGACAGTACTATTATATTTATATATATAAGTAGTTACATGGACATACAACAGACAGTACTATTATATTTATATAGATAAGTAGTTACATGGACATACAACAGACAGTACTATTATATTTATATAGATAAGTAGTTACATGGACATACAACAGACAGTACTATTATATTTATATAGATAAGTAGTTACATGGACATACAACAGACAGTACTATTATATTTATATAGATAAGTAGTTACATGGACATACAACAGACAGTACTATTATATTTATATAGATAAGTAGTTACATGGACATACAACAGACAGTACTATTATATTTATATAGATAAGTAGTTACATGGACATACAACAGACAGTACTATTATATTTATATAGATAAGTAGTTACATGGACATACAACAGACAGTACTATTATATTTATATAGATAAGTAGTTACATGGACATACAACAGACAGTACTATTATATTTATATAGATAAGTAGTTACATGGACATACAACAGACAGTACTATTATATTTATATAGATAAGTAGTTACATGGACATACAACAGACAGTACTATTATATTTATATAGATAAGTAGTTACATGGACATACAACAGACAGTACTATTATATTTATATAGATAAGTAGTTACATGGACATACAACAGACAGTACTATTATATTTATATAGATAAGTAGTTACATGGACATACAACAGACAGTACTATTATATTTATATAGATAAGTAGTTACATGGACATACAACAGACAGTACTATTATATTTATATAGATAAGTAGTTACATGGACATACAACAGACAGTACTATTATATTTATATAGATAAGTAGTTACATGGACATACAACAGACAGTACTATTATATTTATATAGATAAGTAGTTACATGGACATACAACAGACAGTACTATTATATTTATATAGATAAGTAGTTACATGGACATACAACAGACAGTACTATTATATTTATATAGATAAGTAGTTACATGGACATACAACAGACAGTACTATTATATTTATATAGATAAGTAGTTACATGGACATACAACAGACAGTACTATTATATTTATATAGATAAGTAGTTACATGGACATACAACAGACAGTACTATTATATTTATATAGATAAGTAGTTACATGGACATACAACAGACAGTACTATTATATTTATATAGATAAGTAGTTACATGGACATACAACAGACAGTACTATTATATTTATATAGATAAGTAGTTACATGGACATACAACAGACAGTACTATTATATTTATATAGATAAGTAGTTACATGGACATACAACAGACAGTACTATTATATTTATATAGATAAGTAGTTACATGGACATACAACAGACAGTACTATTATATTTATATAGATAAGTAGTTACATGGACATACAACAGACAGTACTATTATATTTATATAGATAAGTAGTTACATGGACATACAACAGACAGTACTATTATATTTATATAGATAAGTAGTTACATGGACATACAACAGACAGTACTATTATATTTATATAGATAAGTAGTTACATGGACATACAACAGACAGTACTATTATATTTATATAGATAAGTAGTTACATGGACATACAACAGACAGTACTATTATATTTATATAGATAAGTAGTTACATGGACATACAACAGACAGTACTATTATATTTATATAGATAAGTAGTTACATGGACATACAACAGACAGTACTATTATATTTATATAGATAAGTAGTTACATGGACATACAACAGACAGTACTATTATATTTATATAGATAAGTAGTTACATGGACATACAACAGACAGTACTATTATATTTATATAGATAAGTAGTTACATGGACATACAACAGACAGTACTATTATATTTTATATAGATAAGTAGTTACATGGACATACAACAGACAGTACTATTATATTTATATAGATAAGTAGTTACATGGACATACAACAGACAGTACTATTATATTTATATAGATAAGTAGTTACATGGACATACAACAGACAGTACTATTATATTTATATAGATAAGTAGTTACATGGACATACAACAGACAGTACTATTATATTTATATAGATAAGTAGTTACATGGACATACAACAGACAGTACTATTATATTTATATAGATAAGTAGTTACATGGACATACAACAGACAGTACTATTATATTTATATAGATAAGTAGTTACATGGACATACAACAGACAGTACTATTATATTTATATAGATAAGTAGTTACATGGACATACAACAGACAGTACTATTATATTTATATAGATAAGTAGTTACATGGACATACAACAGACAGTACTATTATATTTATATAGATAAGTAGTTACATGGACATACAACAGACAGTACTATTATATTTATATAGATAAGTAGTTACATGGACATACAACAGACAGTACTATTATATTTATATAGATAAGTAGTTACATGGACATACAACAGACAGTACTATTATATTTATATAGATAAGTAGTTACATGGACATACAACAGACAGTACTATTATATTTATATAGATAAGTAGTAGACACATGGACATACAACAGACAGTACTATTATATTTATATAGATAAGTAGTTACATGGACATACAACAGACAGTACTATTATATTTATATAGATAAGTAGTTACATGGACATACAACAGACAGTACTATTATATTTATATAGATAAGTAGTTACATGGACATACAACAGACAGTACTATTATATTTATATAGATAAGTAGTTACATGGACATACAACAGACAGTACTATTATATTTATATAGATAAGTAGTTACATGGACATACAACAGACAGTACTATTATATTTATATAGATAAGTAGTTACATGGACATACAACAGACAGTACTATTATATTTATATAGATAAGTAGTTACATGGACATACAACAGACAGTACTATTATATTTATATAGATAAGTAGTTACATGGACATACAACAGACAGTACTATTATATTTATATAGATAAGTAGTTACATGGACATACAACAGACAGACAGTACTATTATATTTATATAGATAAGTAGTTACATGGACATACAACAGACAGTACTATTATATTTATATTATATATGGACACATGGACATACAACAGACAGTACTATTATATTTATATAGATAAGTAGTTACATGGACACACAACAGACAGTACTATTATATTTATATAGATAAGTAGTTACATGGACATACAACAGACAGTACTATTATATTTATATAGATAAGTAGTTACATGGACATACAACAGACAGTACTATTATATTTATATAGATAAGTAGTTACATACTATTATATTTATATAGATAAGTAGTTACATGGACATACAACAGACAGTACTATTATATTTATATAGATAAGTAGTTACATGGACATACAACAGACAGTACTATTATATTTATATAGATAAGTAGTTACATGGACATACAACAGACAGTACTATTATATTTATATAGATAAGTAGTTACATGGACATACAACAGACAGTACTATTATATTTATATAGATAAGTAGTTACATGGACATACAACAGACAGTACTATTATATTTATATAGATAAGTAGTTACATGGACATACAACAGACAGTACTATTATATTTATATAGATAAGTAGTTACATGGACATACAACAGACAGTACTATTATATTTATATAGATAAGTAGTTACATGGACATACAACAGACAGTACTATTATATTTATATAGATAAGTAGTTACATGGACATACAACAGACAGTACTATTATATTTATATAGATAAGTAGTTACATGGACATACAACAGACAGTACTATTATATTTATATAGATAAGTAGTTACATGGACATACAACAGACAGTACTATTATATTTATATAGATAAGTAGTTACATGGACATACAACAGACAGTACTATTATATTTATATAGATAAGTAGTTACATGGACATACAACAGACAGTACTATTATATTTATATAGATAAGTAGTTACATGGACATACAACAGACAGTACTATTATATTTATATAGATAAGTAGTTACATGGACATACAACAGACAGTACTATTATATTTATATAGATAAGTAGTTACATGGACATACAACAGACAGTACTATTATATTTATATAGATAAGTAGTTACATGGACATACAACAGACAGTACTATTATATTTATATAGATAAGTAGTTACATGGACATACAACAGACAGTACTATTATATTTATATAGATAAGTAGTTACATGGACATACAACAGACAGTACTATTATATTTATATAGATAAGTAGTTACATGGACATACAACAGACAGTACTATTATATTTATATAGATAAGTAGTTACATGGACATACAACAGACAGTACTATTATATTTATATAGATAAGTAGTTACATGGACATACAACAGACAGTACTATTATATTTATATAGATAAGTAGTTACATGGACATACAACAGACAGTACTATTATATTTATATAGATAAGTAGTTACATGGACATACAACAGACAGTACTATTATATTTATATAGATAAGTAGTTACATGGACATACAACAGACAGTACTATTATATTTATATGGACATACAACAGACAGTACTATTATATTTATATAGATAAGTAGTTACATGGACATACAACAGACAGTACTATTATATTTATATAGATAAGTAGTTACATGGACATACAACAGACAGTACTATTATATTTATATAGATAAGTAGTTACATGGACATACAACAGACAGTACTATTATATTTATATAGATAAGTAGTTACATGGACATACAACAGACAGTACTATTATATTTATATAGATAAGTAGTTACATGGACATACAACAGACAGTACTATTATATTTATATAGATAAGTAGTTACATGGACATACAACAGACAGTACTATTATATTTATATAGATAAGTAGTTACATGGACATACAACAGACAGTACTATTATATTTATATAGATAAGTAGTTACATGGACATACAACAGACAGTACTATTATATTTATATAGATAAGTAGTTACATGGACATACAACAGACAGTACTATTATATTTATATAGATAAGTAGTTACATGGACATACAACAGACAGTACTATTATATTTATATAGATAAGTAGTTACATGGACATACAACAGACAGTACTATTATATTTATATAGATAAGTAGTTACATGGACATACAACAGACAGTACTATTATATTTATATAGATAAGTAGTTACATGGACATACAACAGACAGTACTATTATATTTATATAGATAAGTAGTTACATGGACATACAACAGACAGTACTATTATATTTATATAGATAAGTAGTTACATGGACATACAACAGACAGTACTATTATATTTATATAGATAAGTAGTTACATGGACATACAACAGACAGTACTATTATATTTATATAGATAAGTAGTTACATGGACATACAACAGACAGTACTATTATATTTATATAGATAAGTAGTTACATGGACATACAACAGACAGTACTATTATATTTATATAGATAAGTAGTTACATGGACATACAACAGACAGTACTATTATATTTATATAGATAAGTAGTTACATGGACATACAACAGACAGTACTATTATATTTATATAGATAAGTAGTTACATGGACATACAACAGACAGTACTATTATATTTATATAGATAAGTAGTTACATGGACATACAACAGACAGTACTATTATATTTATATAGATAAGTAGTTACATGGACATACAACAGACAGTACTATTATATTTATATAGATAAGTAGTTACATGGACATACAACAGACAGTACTATTATATTTATATAGATAAGTAGTTACATGGACATACAACAGACAGTACTATTATATTTATATAGATAAGTAGTTACATGGACATACAACAGACAGTACTATTATATTTATATAGATAAGTAGTTACATGGACATACAACAGACAGTACTATTATATTTATATAGATAAGTAGTTACATGGACATACAACAGACAGTACTATTATATTTATATAGATAAGTAGTTACATGGACATACAACAGACAGTACTATTATATTTATATAGATAAGTAGTTACATGGACATACAACAGACAGTACTATTATATTTATATAGATAAGTAGTTACATGGACATACAACAGACAGTACTATTATATTTATATAGATAAGTAGTTACATGGACATACAACAGACAGTACTATTATATTTATATAGATAAGTAGTTACATGGACATACAACAGACAGTACTATTATATTTATATAGATAAGTAGTTACATGGACATACAACAGACAGTACTATTATATTTATATAGATAAGTAGTTACATGGACATACAACAGACAGTACTATTATATTTATATAGATAAGTAGTTACATGGACATACAACAGACAGTACTATTATATTTATATAGATAAGTAGTTACATGGACATACAACAGACAGTACTATTATATTTATATAGATAAGTAGTTACATGGACATACAACAGACAGTACTATTATATTTATATAGATAAGTAGTTACATGGACATACAACAGACAGTACTATTATATTTATATAGATAAGTAGTTACATGGACATACAACAGACAGTACTATTATATTTATATAGATAAGTAGTTACATGGACATACAACAGACAGTACTATTATATTTATATAGATAAGTAGTTACATGGACATACAACAGACAGTACTATTATATTTATATAGATAAGTAGTTACATGGACATACAACAGACAGTACTATTATATTTATATAGATAAGTAGTTACATGGACATACAACAGACAGTACTATTATATTTATATAGATAAGTAGTTACATGGACATACAACAGACAGTACTATTATATTTATATAGATAAGTAGTTACATGGACATACAACAGACAGTACTATTATATTTATATAGATAAGTAGTTACATGGACATACAACAGACAGTACTATTATATTTATATAGATAAGTAGTTACATGGACATACAACAGACAGTACTATTATATTTATATAGATAAGTAGTTACATGGACATACAACAGACAGTACTATTATATTTATATAGATAAGTAGTTACATGGACATACAACAGACAGTACTATTATATTTATATAGATAAGTAGTTACATGGACATACAACAGACAGTACTATTATATTTATATAGATAAGTAGTTACATGGACATACAACAGACAGTACTATTATATTTATATAGATAAGTAGTTACATGGACATACAACAGACAGTACTATTATATTTATATAGATAAGTAGTTACATGGACATACAACAGACAGTACTATTATATTTATATAGATAAGTAGTTACATGGACATACAACAGACAGTACTATTATATTTATATAGATAAGTAGTTACATGGACATACAACAGACAGTACTATTATATTTATATAGATAAGTAGTTACATGGACATACAACAGACAGTACTATTATATTTATATAGATAAGTAGTTACATGGACATACAACAGACAGTACTATTATATTTATATAGATAAGTAGTTACATGGACATACAACAGACAGTACTATTATATTTATATAGATAAGTAGTTACATGGACATACAACAGACAGTACTATTATATTTATATAGATAAGTAGTTACATGGACATACAACAGACAGTACTATTATATTTATATAGATAAGTAGTTACATGGACATACAACAGACAGTACTATTATATTTATATAGATAAGTAGTTACATGGACATACAACAGACAGTACAGACATTATATTTTATATTATAAGATAAGTAGTTACATGGACATACAACAGACAGTACTATTATATTTATATAGATAAGTAGTTACATGGACATACAACAGACAGTACTATTATATTTATATAGATAAGTAGTTACATGGACATACAACAGACAGTACTATTATATTTATATAGATAAGTAGTTACATGGACATACAACAGACAGTACTATTATATTTATATAGATAAGTAGTTACATGGACATACAACAGACAGTACTATTATATTTATATAGATAAGTAGTTACATGGACATACAACAGACAGTACTATTATATTTATATAGATAAGTAGTTACATGGACATACAACAGACAGTACTATTATATTTATATAGATAAGTAGTTACATGGACATACAACAGACAGTACTATTATATTTATATAGATAAGTAGTTACATGGACATACAACAGACAGTACTATTATATTTATATAGATAAGTAGTTACATGGACATACAACAGACAGTACTATTATATTTATATAGATAAGTAGTTACATGGACATACAACAGACAGTACTATTATATTTATATAGATAAGTAGTTACATGGACATACAACAGACAGTACTATTATATTTATATAGATAAGTAGTTACATGGACATACAACAGACAGTACTATTATATTTATATAGATAAGTAGTTACATGGACATACAACAGACAGTACTATTATATTTATATAGATAAGTAGTTACATGGACATACAACAGACAGTACTATTATATTTATATAGATAAGTAGTTACATGGACATACAACAGACAGTACTATTATATTTATATAGATAAGTAGTTACATGGACATACAACAGACAGTACTATTATATTTATATAGATAAGTAGTTACATGGACATACAACAGACAGTACTATTATATTTATATAGATAAGTAGTTACATGGACATACAACAGACAGTACTATTATATTTATATAGATAAGTAGTTACATGGACATACAACAGACAGTACTATTATATTTATATAGATAAGTAGTTACATGGACATACAACAGACAGTACTATTATATTTATATAGATAAGTAGTTACATGGACATACAACAGACAGTACTATTATATTTATATAGATAAGTAGTTACATGGACATACAACAGACAGTACTATTATATTTATATAGATAAGTAGTTACATGGACATACAACAGACAGTACTATTATATTTATATAGATAAGTAGTTACATGGACATACAACAGACAGTACTATTATATTTATATAGATAAGTAGTTACATGGACATACAACAGACAGTACTATTATATTTATATAGATAAGTAGTTACATGGACATACAACAGACAGTACTATTATATTTATATAGATAAGTAGTTACATGGACATACAACAGACAGTACTATTATATTTATATAGATAAGTAGTTACATGGACATACAACAGACAGTACTATTATATTTATATAGATAAGTAGTTACATGGACATACAACAGACAGTACTATTATATTTATATAGATAAGTAGTTACATGGACATACAACAGACAGTACTATTATATTTATATAGATAAGTAGTTACATGGACATACAACAGACAGTACTATTATATTTATATAGATAAGTAGTTACATGGACATACAACAGACAGTACTATTATATTTATATAGATAAGTAGTTACATGGACATACAACAGACAGTACTATTATATTTATATAGATAAGTAGTTACATGGACATACAACAGACAGTACTATTATATTTATATAGATAAGTAGTTACATGGACATACAACAGACAGTACTATTATATTTATATAGATAAGTAGTTACATGGACATACAACAGACAGTACTATTATATTTATATAGATAAGTAGTTACATGGACATACAACAGACAGTACTATTATATTTATATAGATAAGTAGTTACATGGACATACAACAGACAGTACTATTATATTTATATAGATAAGTAGTTACATGGACATACAACAGACATACAACAGACAGTACTATTATATTTATATAGATAAGTAGTTACATGGACATACAACAGACAGTACTATTATATTTATATAGATAAGTAGTTACATGGACATACAACAGACAGTACTATTATATTTATATAGATAAGTAGTTACATGGACACATACAACAGACAGTACTATTATATTTATATAGATAAGTAGTTACATGGACATACAACAGACAGTACTATTATATTTATATAGATAAGTAGTTACATGGACATACAACAGACAGTACTATTATATTTATATAGATAAGTAGTTACATGGACATACAACAGACAGTACTATTATATTTATATAGATAAGTAGTTACATGGACATACAACAGACAGTACTATTATATTTATATAGATAAGTAGTTACATGGACATACAACAGACAGTACTATTATATTTATATAGATAAGTAGTTACATGGACATACAACAGACAGTACTATTATATTTATATAGATAAGTAGTTACATGGACATACAACAGACAGTACTATTATATTTATATAGATAAGTAGTTACATGGACATACAACAGACAGTACTATTATATTTATATAGATAAGTAGTTACATGGACATACAACAGACAGTACTATTATATTTATATAGATAAGTAGTTACATGGACATACAACAGACAGTACTATTATATTTATATAGATAAGTAGTTACATGGACATACAACAGACAGTACTATTATATTTATATAGATAAGTAGTTACATGGACATACAACAGACAGTACTATTATATTTATATAGATAAGTAGTTACATGGACATACAACAGACAGTACTATTATATTTATATAGATAAGTAGTTACATGGACATACAACAGACAGTACTATTATATTTATATAGATAAGTAGTTACATGGACATACAACAGACAGTACTATTATATTTATATAGATAAGTAGTTACATGGACATACAACAGACAGTACTATTATATTTATATAGATAAGTAGTTACATGGACATACAACAGACAGTACTATTATATATTTATATAGATAAGTAGTTACATGGACATACAACAGACAGTACTATTATATTTATATAGATAAGTAGTTACATGGACATACAACAGACAGTACTATTATATTTATATAGATAAGTAGTTACATGGACATACAACAGACAGTACTATTATATTTATATAGATAAGTAGTTACATGGACATACAACAGACAGTACTATTATATTTATATAGATAAGTAGTTACATGGACATACAACAGACAGTACTATTATATTTATATAGATAAGTAGTTACATGGACATACAACAGACAGTACTATTATATTTATATAGATAAGTAGTTACATGGACATACAACAGACAGTACTATTATATTTATATAGATAAGTAGTTACATGGACATACAACAGACAGTACTATTATATTTATATAGATAAGTAGTTACATGGACATACAACAGACAGTACTATTATATTTATATAGATAAGTAGTTACATGGACATACAACAGACAGTACTATTATATTTATATAGATAAGTAGTTACATGGACATACAACAGACAGTACTATTATATTTATATAGATAAGTAGTTACATGGACATACAACAGACAGTACTATTATATTTATATAGATAAGTAGTTACATGGACATACAACAGACAGTACTATTATATTTATATAGATAAGTAGTTACATGGACATACAACAGACAGTACTATTATATTTATATAGATAAGTAGTTACATGGACATACAACAGACAGTACTATTATATTTATATAGATAAGTAGTTACATGGACATACAACAGACAGTACTATTATATTTATATAGATAAGTAGTTACATGGACATACAACAGACAGTACTATTATATTTATATAGATAAGTAGTTACATGGACATACAACAGACAGTACTATTATATTTATATAGATAAGTAGTTACATGGACATACAACAGACAGTACTATTATATTTATATAGATAAGTAGTTACATGGACATACAACAGACAGTACTATTATATTTATATAGATAAGTAGTTACATGGACATACAACAGACAGTACTATTATATTTATATAGATAAGTAGTTACATGGACATACAACAGACAGTACTATTATATTTATATAGATAAGTAGTTACATGGACATACAACAGACAGTACTATTATATTTATATAGATAAGTAGTTACATGGACATACAACAGACAGTACTATTATATTTATATAGATAAGTAGTTACATGGACATACAACAGACAGTACTATTATATTTATATAGATAAGTAGTTACATGGACATACAACAGACAGTACTATTATATTTATATAGATAAGTAGTTACATGGACATACAACAGACAGTACTATTATATTTATATAGATAAGTAGTTACATGGACATACAACAGACAGTACTATTATATTTATATAGATAAGTAGTTACATGGACATACAACAGACAGTACTATTATATTTATATAGATAAGTAGTTACATGGACATACAACAGACAGTACTATTATATTTATATAGATAAGTAGTTACATGGACATACAACAGACAGTACTATTATATTTATATAGATAAGTAGTTACATGGACATACAACAGACAGTACTATTATATTTATATAGATAAGTAGTTACATGGACATACAACAGACAGTACTATTATATTTATATAGATAAGTAGTTACATGGACATACAACAGACAGTACTATTATATTTATATAGATAAGTAGTTACATGGACATACAACAGACAGTACTATTATATTTATATAGATAAGTAGTTACATGGACATACAACAGACAGTACTATTATATTTATATAGATAAGTAGTTACATGGACATACAACAGACAGTACTATTATATTTATATAGATAAGTAGTTACATGGACATACAACAGACAGTACTATTATATTTATATAGATAAGTAGTTACATGGACATACAACAGACAGTACTATTATATTTATATAGATAAGTAGTTACATGGACATACAACAGACAGTACTATTATATTTATATAGATAAGTAGTTACATGGACATACAACAGACAGTACTATTATATTTATATAGATAAGTAGTTACATGGACATACAACAGACA